>NW_016805422.1:2192221-2256472 GCF_001698545.2 Rhinopithecus bieti
TATTTATTTATTTTTGAGACTGAGTCTCACTCTGTTGCCCAGGCTGGAGTGCAGTGGCCGGATCTCAGCTCACTGCAAGCTCCGCCTCCCGGGTTCACGCCATTCTCCTGCCTCAGCCTCCAGAGTAGCTGGGACTACAGGCGCCCGCCAACACGCCCGGCTAGTTTTTTGTATTTTTTTAGTAGAGACGGGGTTTCACCGTGTTAGCCAGGAAGGTCTCGATCTCCTGACCTCGTGATCCAGCCGTCTCGGCCTCCCAAAGTGCTGGGATTACAGGCTTGAGCCCACCGCGCCCGGCCGAGATGTTATTTTTAAGTGGCCACTGAGCTGGGGAGGGAGATGGTACTAGGGTAAGTTAAAACAATAACTACAAAGCTCACTGTTCTTACTAAGATCAAACTATGTTACATTTTTATATTCTTTTTCTTTCATTTCTTATTCTTTTGCTTTTTATCTTGTTTTTTGCATAAATGCCCCAAGGAGTGCTGCAAGTCAGAGTTCCGAAAACAGTTGATTCTGGCTATTTTTTCCAGTTTTTCAATTGCTATTATGGACAGGGATATTTTTGAAGGTCCTTACTCTGTCATTTTCATGGACCCATCTTGTAAAGCTTCAGTTATCATGAGAATCTTCAAATGTGAACCAATTATGTCCCTCCAAATTCCAGATAAAAATGTGCCACAGTATGAGATAGCATTTTAAATGTATATTCTACAGAATGATAGCTTCATAAATGTTAGTGGAAAGTCCCATAATCAAGTAAGTTATAAAACATTGGGCTGAACAATGTTTAATAGACTTCTTTATTGCAAGATTCCCAGTGATTTTGATATACGGGTCATCTATTATAAATCTCTTTTCAGAAGATAATGTGCAACATTTCTCAAATTTACTTAACCATAAAACTATTTTTTTTCCTCAGGGTGCTTTGTGGGATGCATTTTCCAATGATTAAAATAGTTTCCAATGATTAAAAAATACTATCATGAGATGTCATTCCTGTTCCACAAGATCCTACAGTTTATACTTGCACTGTCCAATATCAGTCATTATTCACATGGATCTTGATCACTTGAAATACGGCCTGCCTGAATTTAGATGTGCTATAAATATAAAAATACCAATGACATTGTGAACACTTGGTGCAAATAGAATATAAAAGATCTAATTAATATGGTTTATGTTGATTATATGTAAAAATAATATTTCGAATATATTGGGTTAAAATAAATTATTAAAATTATTTTCATGTTTCCTTTTTTAATGTAGCTACTAGAAAATTTTAAATTATACATGTGGATTGATTTATATTTCTAGTGAAATACATTTCTAGACCCTTCCTGGGAATTTCTTCTCATTATCTGAAACCAGTTCAAAACCTGTATTTTATTTATCAACTCTGGGAATTTACAGATTTGTTTCCATGTCTTTTAAAAGTCAGGTGTATATAGTATAAAAGAGAGAACTCATTAGATTTCCTTAATATTAAGTTTTCTTTCAAAAAAATTCTGATAATCAGCACGTGACTAAAATATAATGAGGGTATTTAGAAAGAAGAGTCTGGATAGTATACAACTCCTGCTCTGGGGGTGGCACTTCCAATTATTAAATGGGACAATGATACCTAATTGTATATTGGTGTTTTAACAAGGGATCTGGCTAATTAACATTACTTACAGGAATGACATACACTCTGGTAGTGGTTCTTAGGCTACTTGTTTCTCTTGTTTCTCACATTATAGTTTTTACTTTACTCAACAATAATTAAGGTAGCCTCATGTCCAAGCATAACCGGGAATCTCCCTCAGATTGGTGAATGTAGGGTCCTTGGAAATTACTGCAGTAATTTCCATTGGAAGGGTGGTGTATTAGTTCCAATATCCTGGGAAAGGGCAATTAGAACCCTCATGATTTGAACATTTAAAAGGAAATGCTACCCGGGGAGGAAGAGCGATGGCAGTTCTGGAACCACTAGTTGACAAGTGCCAGACCAGTTGTAATTAGTCAACTAATATCCTAGAAGGTAGCTGTATAAGGGAATGAAAGGAATTAAACACCAGTCTTGATACAGTCTTGATACCTCAGTCTTGTGGCGCACTGCTTGGAACTGAGATAGTGAGATGAATCTCAATGAACCCAGTTGGCTCGAGTGAAGCATCACTGAAGCAGGGGTCTCTGGAATCTGGTGAATCATGAATCTTTAGCATCACCCCTATGGCAGCAGGAAACAATGGCAGTAGTGGACTAATGAGATTTCAGTCTCTTCACTTGGGTGAAGCTGGATAGACCCTACCCACCTTCTTAGACTGTGTTGCCCCCAGGGTTCTAGTACAATTTAGTGAGAAGATAAACCAGAGAGGAAGAAAATGGGTTTCCTATAAATGAAGTAGGACTTACTTAAGCAAACATTATAAAAGTGAAGAAATATGACCATATTTTAATTCAAAGTTTATAGAGCAGTTCATACCAGACAATACAAAATAGATAATTTGTATATATTCCCCTTACAAAATAACTCTCCTTACAGTTGAGTGAATAAATCTCTTTCCTTCATACTTTCATTTATCATGTATTTTCTCTGCTTAGGAATCTATAGATGTTCCTTTGGCCTATCTTATCGTAGTCTACACTATAGACTCACAGGTGCCCATAAAATGTTAAAATGAATGAATAACTAATTCATGGTCCCTTTTCTTAAAGTGACCAGAGTTTTAAAAAATATATAATCTCTAAGTTTCCTACCCTCTTTTGCTTATCCCTGTAGAGCTCAGGTCCAGATACTTGAGCTGGTGACACATGGATTCCTGCATTGGTAATCTGTCAGCAACCACTCACATCAAGATACCTAGAGTATAAGTAAAAAGGACTTAATAGAGGCTTTTCACAAGTGGGCACACTTAGCTTCCCTTCTCCTATCTGTAGAACAAGAATTGGACAGCTAGTTGAGAGGACACTTCTGTGGAGTTTGCTGTTACAAAGAAGAAACATACCAGTGCAATTCCGGTCACATTGTGCCTTGTCCCAAGTCTCCCTTTTTTAAGCAAGAAAATAATTCTGTTTTCTATCCTCCCCATTATCTGCTTGGTCAAACACAATAAGCTCTAAGTATCTAGAGAACTTTAGCCTTCCCCAGATTTTCATAGAATTTTCTGATCATAACAGTGATCTAAGATTACAAGAATGAGCTATAAAAAGACATTAAAGATAACATAAACTAGATTTCTATGGGCAGAGTTCAAATAAAACTGAAATATTTTTGCTGCTTTCATTTGTGTATATTCTAAGTATCAAAATTGAGAAAAGAATCAATAATTTCCTAAATGAAAATTATTTAAGAAATCATTGTTGAATTTTTACAGGAACAAAATAGCTTCAGCTTTCATAATGGAGAAGAGCTTGTATATAAACATCTATGCAGCTATAATATTAACTATATTACTACCTTTTCATTCTTTATATCTGCCTGGCTTAGATGGGACCCAGGGGTAGGAACCCATAACAACGGGTGGAATTTTCTGCCTTTTATTTCCTTTACCTTCTTCTAAAGGAAAGAGGACATTTTGGGGGAATGGAAAGTTTATAGGAGGGTTCAGGTGCTGGGTTCAAAAGTGCTCACAATGCATTCCAGAATGCAATTCTCTTCCCTCTTAGAATATTAGAATGCAAACTTCTATAGCAGCAGAGTACCCTTACCTTAACAATATTGCATACTAAAGATGAAAACTTCTTGAGGAAAAAAAAAAAAAGAAAAAACCAGGATGTGCAGCCAGATGGCTTGATGTTGAGGCCTACACTGCCATTTATTAATTAGCCAAATCTGGTCAAGTTACTCAATTCTTTTGAGCTCCTGTTTCCTCTGGAAAAATAAGTGAGAATAACTACCTAAGAGTTGGAGTTGTTTTGATGATTAAATGTGTGTGTCCATAAACTTGCTAATCAAATAAAAGGTAAAATTCTTTGAAAACGCCTTGTCTAAATTCCCAAACCACAGAATCAGCGAGTCTAATCAAATGGTTATCTTACACCACTAAATTCCTGCATGATTTTTTGGGCAGCCACAGAAACAGGCTAATAATGCTACATCATATAAAATAGGAGGTTCTTTTTTCAGTGTCATTTGCAGCACTGTAATTTTGGATTATAAGAAAGTGTGGGAAAAGGCTATAAGATGGGAATAAATTAAGCAAATCATGTTGTGGCTTAGACCCTTTAAAAGAACACCTTTAATGCTATACCTTTCTCTGGTGCATACTCATAGGTAAGTGGGCTTCTGTTATAGTGGGCATTTATGACCACTCTGCCTTCATTTACCTCTTCACATCATCCCAGTTCTTGTCTTGATTTGATGGTGAAAGGAAGAAATGGTTAAATCATTAATTGATATTGCAAGACAGGCCCACCAGGAATATAGGATGGCCACAGTGCTTTTGTTAAAATTATATTATAAATTTTCCTTCAAAACACCTTCCTTTGGTCAAACAAAATGTCACATATCCCAAACCTCATGTCTATTTCTTCCTAATTCATTCTATCCCACTCAGTATTGATGGGTCAGGTCACTTCACAGAGTGATGCTGGCTGCTCCACCAAAACAAGAAAGGATCAGGCAGAACCTCAGCTGGCTTCTCAGACAGTGACCATTTCTAATTTACCCATCAAACAGACAGTATTGGTTATTTGGGTGATTTAAATAAAGAAAAATCAAAAGACCAAACCCATCATCTTAAAGAACAATGGGGTGCCTTTGCTGGGGTCTGGTTAGGATGCTTACACAGAAAAAAGTACCTGAGGGCTCGCAGATTCGTGCTGATTTCCACCAAGCTCATGCCTGTTACTTGAGGACAGGAGCTGAGGACCAGGCTGTCCAGTTAATGACACTGTGTCACAATGATATGGGCGAGCTGATCCCTCACCTACAGGAGGAAACAAACAAGGACTTGTTTTCAAGTTCAAATCTTTCTGCACATAGAGGACAGGGCAATGAATCAAGTGTGCTAGAGGCATGATATGAATTTGTTCAGATGAGTTAGCATCGTCAACATCATCATCATCATCGTCATCATATTTATGGTTCCCAGCTGAGAAGTGCCTAAGTATGCCAGATTCCTAGGTAGGCCTCTTATAGACACTAGTTCTAGTGCTTACAATAGTCCTACAGAATATATGTTATTTCTTATTTCTTACAAATAAGAAAATTGTGAGTCTGAGAGTTAAATGTCTCATTGAGGTTATCACTAAGTAAACAACAAAGCTACAGTCAAATCTAGGGCTGATGGCTCCAGAGTCCATACTGAATGAACTTTCAGTTGAGAGCTGAACTAATAAGAGTCAGTCATCTTATACAAGCACCCAGGTTCTCTATTAATACAATCAGCAAGTAAGAGAGACCTTGATAATACTAGTGATATAAAATGGAGTTGGCAGTAAGATTCTAAGATTAATAACAAGTTTAGGCCTACTAGGTTTCATTTACAATTATTATTAGAATAAAATGAGTTATAAAACACTAAGAAATTGAAGTGTTATTAAAAGATCAAAATATACCAAACTGGAAGATTATAAACGCAGGAAAATCAAATCTAACCTATGATTAATCCCATGATTTTAATGTGATTTTCTGCTTAGTTTAACTACTGTTCACTCTGTTTATATTTTTAGCCCTCATGTTTATAACTACTTTGTATTCTGTTGACAGATTTTATTTCTCTCCCCAATATCATTATAATCATAAAATTATTAAGTGCCTAATTGCAACTACGATGATGTATCAGTGCATTCTCACACTGCTGATAAAGGCATACCCAAGATTGAGTAACTTAGAAAAGAAAGAGGCTTAATTGACTCACAGTTCCACATGGCTGGGGAGGCTTCACAATCATGGTGGAAGGCAAAGAGGAGCAAAGTCACATCTTACATGGCAGCAGTCAAAGAGGGAGCTTGTGCAGGGAATTCTCCTTTATAAAACCATCAGATCTCGTGAGACTTTCTCACCACCACGAGAACAGTAGGGGAGAAACTCCCCCATGATTCAATTATCTCCATCTGGCCCCATCCTTAACACATGGGGATTACTATAATTCAAGGTGACATTCGGGTGGCGACACAGATGCAAACCATATCAGATGGTTCTAGGAACTGAACACACCCAGATTTTTCCTCTCATAATTTATAATGGAGCAGGATCTGAGAATAGTGGCTTATTATAGATGTACACACCCACAGAGAAAGGATAATCAAACCCTCTATATCCTTCATGCACCCTGATATTTCTGTCTCTGTCTTTCCATATATCTATATATGTTCTATTTATCCATATATCTATGATGCCTCATTATGATGTGGTAATATTCCCTGTACTTGTTATAGTCTGATTTAAGCGCATACACACACACACACACACGCACACACACACTTATGATCGCTACATAAGTGACTACAAAAGCCTACTTTTAAAACCTTAAACTCCAAAGGCTGAAATCTAAAGGGCAAAGTTAGCATGTTTTTTTCATGGCGACTCTTTTAAGAATGTATTGAAAATCTTGGCATTCAGAGAACATCACAGAAAGGGTCTGATGTTCCAGGGCATAAAAAGATGGAAAATCACAGGCGAGATCCTGTTCACCATACCATGTTATGCTAAGTTATTTTCTCATATACTCAGGTGATCCACCCTTTAATGTTTTGTAAGAGAAAGTCAAACTTACATAGCAGGCAAATCAGGAAGTAGCTATTCATTTTACAAATAATTTGAGGCATAGTTCCTAAATATAACAAGCCCTCACTCAGTAGTTAAAATGAGACTTCATTCACAAAATTTCAATTTACACATAATTTGCTATGAGATGGCCTTGATGACCTGGTCTCAGCCTAGTCCTTAGCACAAATTTATGAAGCACTGACCTTGTCCCAGGAACTGTGTTTTGCTTCATGAGCAGCACCTGGAGCACCCCCAAAGATATTTTGGGGATGGCCTCTAAATTTGTGAGCTTGCATACTTTACTACCAGAATCTGCAGAATCACCATTGTAAAATCCCCAAAATAAAAATCAGAGAGTCATGGAAGTGCTTATCCCATATTATGCTTAAAGTAACTAAGTGACCTCAACTATTGTGGTAATACAACATTTATGAAACTAGATGCTAATAATTTAAACAGCAAGCAGTAGCGCAGCATCTGTCACCTTATTTAAGATATCAAGCAATCCAACATTATGTACATATTGTTAATTTAAGAGTTTTTCATGCATTAAAAGTGAATGCCTAGAAATTGAGTAAGATTAAGCTACTGTTGCTGTGTGTTTTGCAGTTTTGAGTGAAAACAGACTAAGAATGAGAGTTTATTTCTTCCCAGAACTTTGAGCTTGTGAAAAACTTTCCCAAACGTATCTAAATCATCCAGCAAGCTGAGAGCAGACTTTCAACTTTTAATGAATAATTTCTTTCAAGTATATGACATTTCTATTAAAAAGAAAAAGAAATGCAGTACTGTTCTCTCATTGCTTCTTCAGAGAGCATTCAAGGCAAGAACAGTTCAGAGCCCAAGATGAAGCTAGTAAAAGATAAAACTGAACTCATAAAATTTTTCATTCAGCTGCTTACATCAGAACATCTTTTCACTGGCTTTCAACCAACCAGTATCACAAAGCTTACAAAAGTCACATGGTGATCATCTGTTCTCAGCCAGAAATACTCTCCATTCTAAATTCACAGAATATTATGTGAATCAATATTCAATTTATGAAAATCAGCCCATCCCATTTTCATATCACTTTTAACTAATCATATTTGGAAGGAGAAGTATACCCCCCCTCCTTCCATACAGAAGGAAGTCAATGGGATTTCATGATAACAAATCAGAAAGCCTGGTTCTATGCTTGCTAGCTTTGTGACCTGTACCATACCTCTTGCAGCTCCTAGAACCTCAATCATTCTGCCTGCAAATTGGAGATGCTGCTACTTCTGACACAAGGAAGAGAGGAAGTTAATGAAATAATATTACAATAAGTGCCTTGTACAGTTCCTGGAACATAGAATGGGCTCAATAAATGATAACTATTATCATTGTTAACATCTCTTATGTTTTTTGTAATTTTATTGATTCCTGTAAATGTTAGTTCAGTTACACAAATGGCAAAAGATTCAGTTGATTGGTCAACTATTAGGTGTATTACCTACTAAATAGCAATATTTCCTTAGGAGAATTACATTTGCTTCTCCAGTTTCAAATATTTCTTTTTTTGAGTAGTCATAACCCAGTATGCAAACCCTTCTTATCACACAGATACTAGGAGATTCCGTCCCCCTTTAAATGTGCATTTCAGTTCATTAACTCATGATGACATGAGAAAGCTACAAAAGCATTACTAGCCTTATATTCTGGCAATATAGAAACATGGAGACAACTGAAAAAGTCATTCTGAGTCCAGAGAGTCTCACCATTTTGAAGACAGCAACATTAAGCACAGTTACTTCTCATAAATTTTCCAGGCTCCTGACCAGGCAGGCCTCAGAAACCTTGGGGACGCTCCAGATGTTCAGGGTCTTCAGGTGCAGACATTGCAGGGCCAAGGACCCTACACTCCTGGTGGTAAGAGCAAGGCAGCCAAATACTTCTATTTTGTGAAGACTGATAAAGAAAAACAAATTGTGAAATATCATACTGTGTACCCTGATCCACTACGCATGAGCAGATCACTAAGGTTACTTGAATGACATTTTTACTTTTCCGTGGTGGAAAGCCTGCATTATAAAGTCACATTTGAAAAGTTAATATATAATGCCGATAAGGTGAAATGAGTGTGTACATTTATTCAATGAATGGATAAAATTATCTAGGCATGTTATCTTCAGCACATACACACCATGTTGATTCTCATTATTCATTGTAGTTAACCTTTCATAACGTTGCTGTAAACACTGAATTAGCGGATACTGAACCATAGCTCTTATGGGAAAAACAGCTAAGTTCTTGCAACATTTTCATCTCTGGTCACAACATTTTCATCAATCAGTCAATATATAACCTTGTATTATGTGTGTTTCTGTTTAGTGACCATTTATTTAACATATCTTGTTGATTCACTAACACTGAACTCATGGCCAACGGCACTATAGCTCAAGCTTGAGGGAAGCTTCTTTAACACACATCACAGCCTTCTTGCACTCAGTCACACCTAGTACTTCAGTACTATGTTTTGGGATCATTTTAAACAGTGAAATCACAAAATGAAGCACAAAATGTGAAAAAAAAATGTGGCACAAATGTGAAAGAGACATTTCTTTTTGACACAGAGTTTCGCTCTTGTTGCCCGAGCTGAAGTGCATTGGCATGATCTCGGCTCACTGCAACCTGCACCTGTGGGTTCAAGCGATTCTCCTGCCTCAGCTTCCTGAGTATCTGGGATTACAGTGGTCTGCCACCATGCCCAGCTAACTTTTTGTATTTTTATAGAGACAGGGTTTCACCATATTGGCCAGACTGGTCTCAAATTCCTGACCTCAGGTGATCCACCCACCTCAGCCTCCCGGGAGGACATTTCTTTACCGTGTAAGAGCAGAAACAAAAAGGCAAAGCCTCATCTTGTTGGACCTTAGCTGCAAATGCACGCCTTAAGTGACTCAGCTTTGTTGCTGCCCTGCACATGTCTGCAAATGGCCACAAAAGGACCTTGTGTATTGATATGGGGGTTACAAACATGCTTTAGAAAGCAGTCAAATTTGCAGGTGTGGAAAAGAGAGTTTCTCATACTCAGAGCTCCTCAGAGGAGAGGGCACGCTACATCACGCAGGGCTTACACACAGAAGCACCGGGTTCAGGCAGGAGGCAGAGGGAACAAGGGGAAAACGTGGGCAAGAGCCTTCAGTGTGGTTCCCACTGGAAGACAGACACAGGAGAGGCAGGTTAAGCAGGCTTAAGATTGGCTAGTTTGAGTAATTTCGCCAGGCTCTGGGGCACAAGGGCCACCCCTGGTTGTCTGGTACCCTGCCCTGGGGTGATTTGGACAGGTGGGTAGTAGCTTGGAAAGGTAAGAGCTAGATAAAGGAGGTAGTTGGCAGGTACAAGCCTTGGATTGGTTGGGAAAGCACATTTGCAGGCCAGTAATTTGCTGTCTGTAGGAACTGGCTAGCCCTGGGAGGGATAGTCTCTTCAGAGTCAGCATGACCCCAGATGTCAAAACATCAGAGTAAAAAGCCATGCTTAGTGTATGTCTGCATGGGTCACTTCCCTCTGGTCCCCCTCCTCCTTCAGTGGGTCCTCAGTTATCACAAAACCAAAAGAAGGGATCCTCTGCTCTGAGCATTTGAAGTCAAATACCCAAGGCAGCAGCCTTTGGCTTGATATGGTCACACACACTGCAGAGTGTAAAGCTGAGTGAAGTGTTTGTAGGAGGCCCAGGCTTGAAACCCATTGTCATCATTCAGTAGTCCCTGAGAATATCATTTAGCCACTTGGAACCTCTGAGGTTCTTTCAAACAATCTGCTTATTAGTGATGATAATATCTACCAAATTTTTATGATAACTAATAATGAGATAAGGCACTTTAAGACTATAAAGGAGTGGATAAATGTTAGTATTTATAGTTATTTTAACAGCATAAACCAGATTGACAGAGGTGAAAACTGAAGTGTTTATGAGTGAAATAATATATTTGGGATTTGCTTTAAATTATTCCAGCAAATGGACAAAAAGGTGAAAGGGACTGCCTTTTCAATATTTGAAAAAAAATTGGTTATTGTTAAAGGTGTATAATGGGTATATGGCAATTAATTCTAAAATTCTCCTTTTGAGCATTCATGAATGTTTGCATAATAAAAATTTCTTAATGCAGGGTGAAAGACAGAAAAAAAAGAGGTGTTAGATATTAGCAATCACTGGAGAATTACTATTATAATATAAACTACGATCAAATTATATTATATATTTATATGATTTAAAAACCCAAACACCATTGTATAAGACTTATTTTTATGACTGTGAATCAAAAGCCCATCCTCTTTCCTTAGACTCCTGGATTGCTAAGATGACTTGATCTTTTCACTTGTTCCAAATATCTACAGGCTAATATTGACTTAGGTTAATCAAATTCTTGTTATAATACATTTGTGTTAAGCAATAGAATTCCTAATGGTAAAACTATAATCAACATGTTATGACTGCTTCATGATGAGAAGTCCCATTCAATTAGGGAATTTCCCCAATCAAAGGCCCTTCACTCTCAAGAGAGCTTCACTGAATAGCAAGTGGAGGCTGCTTAATTAGTGAGGTTAAAACATCTTTCAGAAACAAGGTCAAGATGACATTTCTATCTGTGGCAAGTGATGAAAGAATCTTCCAAACACAGCCCTCAGAAATCTTGGTGTGAAAATTCCTGTAAGACTTACTGACAGAAGAAAAGGAAAATATATTTAATCTTAATATCAATGAATTTTCTTAAGATACGTACTAGATTTTGGCTTTACATAAGAATTTCCTTAAGCTTTCCATAAAATGACCAACTTTTGCTTCAGAAAACTCTCTGAATTCATTATTCTTGTTTGAACAAATAAGAATCCTTAAAAAAAAATCCATGAACCACAATTATAAGTCAATCAACAGAGAAAATTTAAAAAGCAGCGATTCTCTGAGAGTTACCTCTTCATAGTGTCTTCATGGTTAAGAAACCGAGAGAGCTTGCAAGCAACATCGAGTCAGTCCATGCAATAAAAAGAGATGGATAACATAAGAGACCCTTTAATCAAAATGTTTTATGCAACCTCAGAGCACTCAATAACCAACGTGTCTGCCACAGAAAAGGACAGGAGATTAATCTACATAAATATACGTAGGGGTATCAGTCCATCTGAACTACAAAGAATGATTTCCTTTTTCTTCCCATAAAAAGAAAATCTCAGTGACAAATCCTGAAAATCTTTGCCTCATCTGACCAAATTATTCTGCATTTCCCAAGTCATTACATTCTTGGTAAGATGTATCAACTTTCAAATCCCTCATTTAACTCTGTGTACTTTAATATAGCCTACAATTATATTAAAATATTGTTAGTTCTCTAAAAACATGTAACTGCTGAAACTAATATTAGAATATCCAGAAAGTGTGAAATACAACAGGTCACACTGTTTAGCACTTGCACACTACCAGGACCAGTGTGCTTTTAACAAAAGACCATTTTACATCCCTTCTACACTTCCAAACCTCACTTTGGTGACAAGAATAAAGAAATATAGATGAGCTAGGAGGAAAGCAAAGCTTCATATTTATTGAGTGTCCATATTGATTGTACAAGCTAAATAAGTATTCATAGTTTTCATTGTTAACTGGGAGGAAAATGAGGTTTAGGAGTTGCTATGTAGCCTACTCAAGCCTGGGCATCTACAAGAGGTTAAATTTCAACAATTCATGTTCTTTCCACCTCCTTTGCTGCTTCTGAAGCCAAACTTAGGCTTACATTAGCAGTGAAATGTTTGAAATATCTGCCACCTCTTCCTACCTCAAAGAGTCACAAAGTCAAATGAGATAGTATAGAATCCTATACTGAGCAGCACTATATTAAAAGTGAAAAAATGATGAATACATAAATTAAAAGATAGACAGCAGCCATTATCAAGTCTAGAAAATGATAGGAAGACCTACTTGATAAGATTAGTTTCAACTACACTCATTCGGAGTCACTGAGAATCAACACAAGATACCTTGCCTGTTACTCCCCAAGTTTATTTATCAAATCGAAATTCCTCTCAGTGTGTTTGTGTTTTCACTTGACAAACCAATGAATCTAACAGAAGTGAATAATGGAAAATAAAATTTTCTCTTCTTGACCTGAATTTTCCCAGAATAGCAAATACACTAAGACAAAATTGTTGCATTTATAAAAGGAAAATGCATGATATAATATGGGATCATGTGCTTGAAAATCCATTGCAAACTGTTCTAAAGCCTGTAAACGCCATGAAAATGTGTGTTTGCCTTATCACAAATCCAAGCTAACTAATGCCAAGTGGGCATGATGCTAAGCATCAAAGCTGAAAATAATCATAGCCAGGAATTTTGGTTACAAGGCTCAATAGTAACAGGACTTTTACACCATCCCATGTGTCGGCTGCAGGACTGCAGCCTAGAAGAACACCACCCAAGGCCAAGTGGCTACAGAAATAGCAGCTGCTAAGATCATCATTATCTAAGCCCAGAGAAGACATCTGAACATGAGGCCCAGTGATCACTCTCCTCAAAGAGATTAACTGCAAAAAAAACATGTGTTTTCATCAGGAATACCCAAAGTATGACTCTGGCCAGTCATCGTTTCCTCCACCTTCATCCCTCTTACCTGGTACTTCTGGGCCCTGGATTCAGCCTATTCCTCCCCCACCCATCTAAATCCTTGAGCTAGCTCTTTGGAAATGCTGCTCCATACACTAATTTTCTATGAATGTATCTGTTTCTTTGCTTAATCCCTCCACCTTGTTTTAGGAGAGACCCCCAATGCAAATACTTGCCCATATCCCTTACAGGTGAACACTGTTTATTCTTCCACTGTCAAAGTAGCTGAAAATCAGGATGTGGAGTTTTTGTCCTCTGTGCTTCCCATCACCCCTTGACAGCAATGATCATCTACCCCTATGTCATGTGTGAGAGCGGCCATCTGCCATCCTTCCAGTGACTCATCACTTCTGTTTTCCCCCAGTCACCACCATTCCTGAGAGACTTCAGCACATGCTCATACCTTTCCTCTCTACCTCAAGTCCTCCCAACATCCTGAGTGACTTCAATAACCAAGTGGATGACCCATCTAACATCTTGACCTTGGGCTCTTGACGTCCTCATCACTCACAACCTGATCTTCTCCTTTGTGTCCCATCAGCCACCTGCTCCACTAGGATGGCTTTAGACTTCGTCATACCCTGAAATTATTAATCAGGACATCTCTCATTTAGACCCTGTCTCCTTTTCCTTCCTACTTATAAACTATTTTATTAAATATTCCCATTGTGCCCATTCTTCTCCTTTTCAGGGTCTCCAAATAACTATCTGCTTTACTGTCACTCCTACCATCAGCCTTCTAATTTCTTCATTTTCATTCTCTTCCTGCTTAAATGCCAGATCCACCGTTTCAGTGATAATCTGGCCAGTATCCCAAGGTCCTGTCACATGTCTCTGGCATAATCAGAATCCACATGAACATTATCCATGTTCTCTGGCCTTGCACTGCAGCAAGTCGCACAACATACTTACATTTTAAACAAATGAGCAGCAACACTCATCTGGTCAACATACTGCCCTCTCTAGAATGTCTACTCCAAATCTACGGCACCTCTCCCTAGACATGTCCTTAGAGTGCCAGCTTCCTCTTTCCGCAGAACCAATGACGTCCTACTTCATGGAGAATGGTAAAGCCCTCCATACCTACCACCACATTCTTCTGTGCAATTTTTCATCTTTCTCCACTCACTTCTCTTACATTGGTTGAACACTTCTCTTCCTTTCCAGAGTCGGTTCCTAATCCTTGGATCCCATCTACTCCAGCATTTTCCAGAAACATACACTACTGTCATCTATTTTTCTTATCCAATCGTTTCATCTCAAATGAATCTATGAATCTTTCCTGCTGGAATTAGAGCATGTTCAAGTCTCATCAATTAGAAATCAAAAGGCTCCTTCGACTTCACGTTTCTATGCAGTCATCACCTCCTCTCTCTTTTTTGCCGTCTGGACAAAACCTCTGTTTTCTATCTCTATTTTCTTATTTCCCATTTTCATCAATTCATGCCAGGCCGGTTTTTGACATGTCACTCTCCTAAAAGAACTCTCATGAAGATCACTAATTATGATAGAAGCTAAATCAACAGACATATTTAACACTTTGTTTTATATACTTTAGGCAGTCCTGGACACTGTTACTGTTGTTCATTTGTTAAACCATTCTCCTCTTTGTATTTAAACACACATGTTTACATGTGTGTTTATGGTTTAACTCCAAGTAGTGGGAAGGTGGAGAAATATTCCTGCCTCTTCTTGTGGTCCCTAGTCTAGCACTCCGAACACCAAAAGGACCAATAAACTCTCATTGTTTAAACAAGCAGTGTCTTTGGAAACAACAATATGAGTGACTCAGGAGACCTGTTTTAAAATCTTGTCTGTTGAAAATACAGATGAATCTCAAAACAAGCTGAGTGAAAGAAGCAAGACATAAAAAGTACACACTGGTCTATAATCCCATTTAAATCAAGTTCAAAGAAAAGCAAAATTAAGTCATGGTGCTATAAAAGAGAAAACTGGTTACTTCCAGGCATGGGGGGCAGATTACAACTGGAGAGGAACACAAGGGAGCTCTCTGGGGTGATGCAAATGTTCTATACCTTGATCTGGGCAGTGTTTACATGGGTGTATGTATGTGTGAAAAATTGTCAAATACACAGCAGATGTGTTCATTTTACCCCATGTAAATTACACCTCAATAAGAAAGAAACAACAAAATTAAATAAATATGCTTTATTTCAGATACAATCTATATAAAAGGGAAAACTTGGATGTACCTACTTGAGCACTTAGGCCAGAAGTCAGAGAACTGTGGCCCCTGGACAACCCTGTTTTGGTAAATAAAGTTGTATTGGAATACAGCCACACTCATTTGTGGACAGAAACTGTATATTCTTCAAAGCCTCTAATATTTACTCTCTGGTTCTTCTCAGAAAAAGTTCACCTACTCCTGACCTAAGCCAGTGGTTCATAATTCTTTTGTGGGGGTTCGTGGATCTCTTACAGAATCCACTGAAGGCTAAGAGATTATCTTCCCAAGAAAACACTGCTTCTTAAATACAAAACGTGATATAATTTTAGGAAGTTCATGTACTCTCTGAAGCACGGTCTTCGAACTTCAACTTAAGACCTTCTGTTCACAGTTTTTATCACTAATTACTAAACCACTCTACTGAGAACCATCCACAGGTGGGCTCTCTTTTCCTTGAACTACATCTGATGGAACTTCTATTTCACACCCTTGCTTGCTCCACAGAGCTACTCATGGTGACAGCCAGTAACAGTTATCCTGATCACAATATCTCATCCTGTATCAATCAATTTATTTCATTCTCTCTCAAGGGACCAATCTACACACAACCCAATTCTGAGAAGGCTTTCTGAAAATGTACATAGTCTGGTACCAAGATAAACCAAGAGCACCAGAAGTGAGGAACTGGCAGTCTCTAGCATCAGTATTGAAAAAACCACAAGGCAATAGCTTACAGACAAAGGAGTTCATTAGCAGTGTCGCATGCTGGAAGAATACTGGCACATCTATTCAATTCCACAGTCTCAATATAGAAGAAGTAAAAACAAGGGGACCAAACAATGGAGTGTATGTGGATATTGTAAGCACTTTTACAGCAGGGCTATGCCTATGCATCTGTTTAGCCCCTGTGGTGCCTTGCACATTGTAGGAACCTAATGAGTAATAAAGAAATGGATGAATTAAGCCAGTTTATAAAAACAAAAGTCATTATTTTATAAATGGTTTGGGCTTCCTGGGAGCAACGTGATAGTTTGATTTATGTTCCACTCCAGAAAAAGACAATTATTTGTAGAGAGTACTCCCTGTGTTTCTGTAACTCTGATTTCATGTTAATGTGCTCACAAAACATATATCAAAGGTCTACTTAGTGGGAGGCCTGCCAACTTATTAGCACCATTTATTGTCCTGAAAGAAAGCACTCGCAGAAGTCATTTAATGAGGACATGGCATGTTTTGACCAATTCCTGAATAATAAGAAAAACCTATCTTCACACAAAATGAGAATACTCCAGTCAGCATGATCACCGATCTAATGCTAATTTTACAGTTCTTCATTACTGCCTTCGTAGCTGCTGTATGAACAGTGGGTGGCATCTACAAAAGCTGATTAGTGCTGGGATTTAAATTGCTGAAAATTGAAGGAATGTGCCCCATGCTGACAATTTGTTAATCAAAAATAGTCATTTCTACCACTGTGCAAGCTTTAGCCCATTCTACAAAAGCCATGTACATTTCCTCCCAGACGCAACGTTATAAATTCCCCCCTCAATAAGATTGAATTATTTTCCCTAACAGTTAAAAGGTTTCATGGATTCATAAGAGACTGAATCTCTCTAATTCCAATGAATCAGTTTCTAAAGTAGAAGAAACATATCATTTTAGTTCATATTTTCTACTTTTGGTATCAATTTGTTTGCTAAGAATGCACAGATCCATGCAGATATTCAACTCTTATAAGTTTATCCAAAAAAGCATTTTATTACTTAAACAACCATATTTTTAAAGAAAATTAAATGACCAAAACTCCTGTTGTATTCATTTTTAGTAATT
Organism: Rhinopithecus bieti; assembly: GCF_001698545.2. NCBI lineage: Eukaryota > Metazoa > Chordata > Mammalia > Primates > Cercopithecidae > Rhinopithecus > Rhinopithecus bieti. Next base: position 2,209,556 of record NW_016805422.1, read on the forward strand.
TGAATTATTAAAGCCTCAGAGCAATTAGCTTGCCTCAGCCTATGCAAAGCGGCCCTTTCAAATGAAAAGATGATGACCAGCAAAGCAACCACATTTTGGAACCAAAGAAACTCAAAAGAATATGAGGCAGCCATTAGTTCCTGTGGTCCGTAAACCACAGGGGACATGGAACAAACTTTCCTAGTGGTTCTTATCACCCTTCCCAATTGGCTTGAGGTCAAGCAGACACTTTCCTCCCCCTTCAGAGTATACCAATAATTTATTTAAAAAAAAACTCCTCCCAATTCTTCAACCTCCACCTTCTGTCATATGGGCTGAGAACAGATGTTTGCCAAGTGCTGGCAAACCTAATATTATAACCTCTTGGCATGGCCTACTGGGGTGGTCTAGCACTTGGAATGAAAAGGTGGGGACTTGTTTCAAACTTTGTATTTGAAGGGCGCCACAGAAGACAAGCTATGAGGCCCAGAGTATCCACAAAGAGGGGAGTCAGAAGAGACAGAGCCAAAGCCTTAAATGGATTCTTCAGTGAAAGAATAAACCATGTTCACCTCCAAAAGGGAGGCAGAGTAGAAACTGTCTGTCTTCCCTGACCTGATTACTCACCATCAGTAGCTGGCTCTCACGCTGCTGGTGGCCTAAATTTATACCACCTGTTTGTTCTGAAAAGCCCCCAAGAATTTCTTTCACAGTAATTCTGGGTTAGTTGTGTTCCAGGAATCAGAAAAGAAAACCAGACCCCCTCTAGAGAAATGTACATTCACCCAGTTCTCCAGGCACTCCCGAAAAACATCAAACATGAATTTACATGAAAAAAAAATCACAAACCACATAACACCATAAGCAAGAACTGCGAGAAACAACCAGCAGCAGATTCAGATGCACAAAGCCTGCAGATACTGGAATTTTTAGATGCAGAATGTAAGATAAGAATGCATAATGTCACTAAAGAAATAACAGTATTGAAAGTATGAGCAAGTAACAAGAAACAATCAAACTTGGTTAGGCAGATTTAGGGAGCAAAAAGAAAACTTCTAAGAATACAATGTAATAACATTTAAAACTCAACGGATAGATTAAACAGCAAATTGCAGGCAATGAAATACTTAATGCAACAGAAATAAATCTGAAGACAATGTGCAGGATTCAGATGTTGACAAGACATCAATTCTTCCAAAAATAAATACAAGAGAGTAGAAGGGTGGTTACCAGGGTTTGAGAGAGCGGAAAAAACGGAGAGATGTTCTTCAAAGGGTATAAACTTGTAGTTTTAGGTGAATAAGTCTTGGAGGCCTAAACTTAGCGTGGTACTATAGTTTAATAATAATATACTGTATACCTGAAATTTTCTAAGAAAGTAGATTTTCAGTATTCTCATCACGAAAAAACAAGTAACTATGTGAGGTGATGAATATGTTTATGAGCTTGATCGTGGTAATTATTTCACAATATATACATACATCAAAACATCACACTGTTCATCTTAAATATATACAATGTTTATTTGTCAATTATACTTCAATAAAGTTAGGAAAAAAAGAATACATACAATTGTCATATTTTCTTTGTGCATTTCTAGTTTCCAAGAATAATATCTTAAGAGTGAATTGAGAAAATAACATTGAAAAACAGAAAAAAATGGGTGAATACGTAAATAATTTTAGGGTATCAAAGCCTTTTAAACTAAAACAATGGAAGAAAGCATAAAGGAGATTAATAAATAATAAATTTTGTAATTCTGAACATAAATTTCTTAACTATAAATGACAAGATTAAAAAATACTTGCAATAGCTGTTATAGAGGTTAATATTCTCTATACTGACAGCTCTTAAATAAAACTGAGATATTTAAATATGAAAAGAATATGAGCATGTATTAGAAGAGTAGTGGCAAATAATGAGCTTATGATAAATAAATGTATTAATAAATGTTCAACTTTGCTATTAAAGAGCAGTGGCAAAGCAAACATATAATTAAATCTATCAAATAAGCAGATTCTTATTTAAAATTATAATAATGTGGCTGGGCGAGGTGGCTCACACCTGTAATCCTAGCGCTTTGGGAGGCCAAGGCAGGCAGATCACGAGGTCAGGAGATCGAGACCATCCTGGCTAACAGGGTAAAACCCTGTCTCTACTAAAAATACACAAAATTAGCCGGGAGTGGTGGCAGGTGCCTGTAGTCCCAGCTACTTGGGAGGCTGAGGCAGGAGAATGGCGTGAACCCGGGAGGCGGAGCTTGCAATGAGCCGAGATTGCACCACTGCACTCCAGCCTGGGCGACAGAGCAAGACTCTGTCTCAAAATAATAATAATAATAAATGTATATAATAATGCAATAATGCTAGCATATGAGGTGATATTGATATTCTGGTGGAGTAAGTGTTTTACTACTTTCTAGAAAGCTATTTAAAAATATATATGTTCATGTCTGTTAATCCAGTAATTATACCTCTAAGACTCTATCTTAAGATTTTTCATCCTATTACATATAAAAGTAAATATTTAGAAACCATACCAATATCCATTAGTGAATTGGCACATTCATTTCATGTAACCATTAAAAAACATGTTTTCAAAGGATGTTTAACTGAGAATAAATCAGAAATGATCAATTGTGAATATGCTGTCAATGCAGTCAATGAAAAAAAGATATAAAACTCTACACTTGGGATCATAATTTTGGTTTTTTGTTTTTTGTTTTTTAAATTTCCACACATAGAGAAAAGACAGTGGAGATACAAAGATGTAAACCGTGTTTATCACTAGGTGGTAGAATTATGGGCAATTAAAAATCTTTTTTCTGTAATTCTGTAGATTCTAATTTAAAAAACATTGTTTTTATAGTTTAAAAAACACTATATTTAAAATTCCTATTGATTTAAAAGTCAATTTTCAACACACATATAAGAAATAAAATAAAATAAAACATTGATATAATAACTTGATATCTAGATAGTAAAGAATGTTATCCTAAAGTTAATGAATAAAATTTGTTGCAAAACCCAATATATCTTCAAGGGAACTTGAGCACGAATTTACAATTGAAGAAATACAAAAGCTAACATATGGATAAATATAAAACCAAGTAATCAAAGATAAGAGTTTTAAAGCAATCATGCAACAACACAACATTTTTTTCCACTCATATCATTGAAGTTCACTTTGTCTGCACCGGTCAATTTCCCACCCCACAACAAAAGAGCAGCCACTGGCAAGGGTGTGATAAACGGGCATTCTCTTCTCTTCCATTCTTGGTGAAATACAAATTAATTCAGTCTTTGAGAACACTTGAAGATGTGAATCAACATTTTAAGTTCCCCCCAACCCCAACCAACCACCTCCCATTAGAACTAGAAATCTACTTTGGAAAATCTAGCCTAACTACACAGTCATAAAAAGGGAGATGGGAATCTCTGTGAAAAAACAAACAAACAAAAACAAACAAGTATCATTGAGACAGCATTTACCTTAAAATATTGGAAATCACTAAATGTTCAAAATTTAAGAAGTAGCTAATAAATACTGCTAACATTAAAATTATGCTGAGTTTTAATAATGAGGAAAATATTTGCTAAAATGCTAAAAAAAAAAAGCTACAACTATTTTTTTAAAACCTATGCATTAAAAGTAATTAAAACCATATCTATCTAAATGGTAACAGTTTTAACAAAGAAATAGAAAAAGTATACCATGCCTTTTTTGAACCAAGCCATTGGCATTAATATTGCAAAGTGAGTGTAGTTAAGGTTTGAAACCATGGCTACAGGGACTCTTGGAACTCCTTGCCAAGACTTTATTTCCAGTTTTATCATTCCATTTAATGTTGACTTATGTCAAAATTCTCCAAGAACCGATTCAAAAGATTCAAGATAATCTGGAGAAACCACAACTTGGCTGCCAATTCATTTAAGAAATGTTGGCCTTCTTCATCTACTTGTATACTTTGCCAGTCAGAATTCAATTTGATGAGGTTTTTATTGGCCAGCTGCAGCATATTTTAAGACATGGGCCACACACTCCTTGGTGATTTTTTTTTTCTACCAAATAAGCTATTATGCACACAGGCTATTGACTTTGGGAGGATTCATGGTGTTTCCCCAAATTATTTCTGACATTGTGCCAAATCCTGCAGACATATAAGGGATTCTTGCTCTATTCCCTGGTTTAGGAGACAGGGTTATCTTTATAGAAATACTGGGGAATGAACAGTATGTGCTACAGGCATTCAGAGAAGGGTATAATCAAAGTAGGCTGGAAGAAAACAAAGTAGCATTTATCCAGCATATGCTCAGTACTAGTCACTAGAGGTTTTATATACATTCTCTCTGAATTTTCACAACAGCTCTCCCTGATCATCATGGCCCACACTTTATAAATAAGGTAACTGGGGCTCAGAAAGTACAGAAACTTCCCAAATTCAAATAATGAACAGGTTTACGTGATTCCCACTTTTTTTTTTCTGTAACTCAAAGACGGCTTCAAAGATAAGGATTTGAGAGAAAAATGATTAATATGTCATAGTGGGTAAAGAATAGGCATTCTGTAAGCAAATTATAATCTATTCAACACTTCTTCTTTATAACAAGCTGACCAATTACTTTGGTTCATCTAGTAGAATATTTTTCTTCTTATAAAGTAGAAAGTCTAAGGCATCAAACTAACCCCAGTCTTAAGTAAGTGTCTAGGATCTCCCATGCTATTCTTCAGCAACACAATATCAACTTACTTCTGTGCCTTATGACATAAAAATTATAAGGAAGAGAAGTGATTGAAGTAAGGACACTTCAAACTAAGTTGTGAATAAATCAACCTTCAATTCATGTTGGGGCCATCATTTGCTTTGTTTTCAACGTATCATCACAAGTGGCATATTATTCGATTAGATTTTCCCAGACTGACAGCCTTGAGGAAATGTATTTTAAAACAAACAAAAAGTGGAAGAGAAGATGGCAGCCTCTCTCTACAGAGAGTTAGTTACTGAGGTACAACAGGGACAAAAGTTCTGTTTGTCCAGGGGTTGTTTATGCATAGAGCCTACACCTTGGTCTCCACCATGGCCAAAATTTACTAGACTCCTTTTGGGTTGTCCACAAATTAGAAGCTGACTTAAATTAGATGAATGAAAATCTTTCAACCTCAGGATCATTCTACCTCTGAAATACAAAAGAAACCCACATTGCTTTCCATTATGGTTTTTTCTAGATGTTTCTTGCAGAGCGTGGGAACAACAGCTGCTACTCTGACACCAGACATAGGTCTCTAATGCCACCTTATCTGAAGATTTCTCAAACCACAGCCTAATAAGCCTTCAGATTAAGAAGTCAAATCTCATCAGTCTTTTGTGAATCCTGTAAGTGTAGCGTGCCTTCATGTGGGTGCAATCTGTCCTACCGAAGTGGGTGAATAAATCTTTCCCCAAAGTGTGGAAGAATGATAACTCCTGAAGATGCAGTCATTTAATGATCTTTCTATAATGGTACAGTAAATGCATGGTATTAACCTTTTCAGCCCAAGACAGTGGAAATCAAATCACGTTGGGGAAAGTCTGCAATTATTTGTGATTTGCTTTTCTCTATGATAAACACACTGCAGAACTGGAGGAGGTGGCAGAAATGTTTTCAACATGTTTGCTTCAAGTTTGGCTATGCTTGAAACTGGAAGGTCTAACTTCCGTAATTTTCTGCTAGTTAGTAGATCACTTAATGTCTCTGGGCCTCAGTTTACTCAACTGACAAATGTGGATGATGCCTACTCCAAAGGGTGCTTAAAAAAATACCAAATAATGTAATACAAATACGATATAAGAATCCACTCTATAGGCTGATAGGTGATGCATAAATGTAAAGTAACATGTAAATTAGACGTTTAACATTATTACGTGGTTCCATGCTTTTTAACTAAAGCTTTAATGGCATTGTCTCAGGCATCCATTAATGGAGAGTCCTTGAAGGCTGAAAGTTTTCAAAAAAAAAAAAAGTTATATCTCAGTAATGTTTTCCTTTAAAAAGAAGGACTTTATAAACTTTATAAACTTGCAGTTCATTCGTTATTCAAATAGCCTCAAAATAATTAAAGAGGGATTTTGTTTTGGTAAATAATCCAGTTTAATTTTGGTTTACAGATCAACTTTCGAATGAGGGGGTCAATAAGTCAGGCATAAATACATATTTTTATTTCTTGTATTTCTTTCCTGTTGCTTTGATTTTTTTTGCCTGCATAGAAAACATATTTTCGTTTCAAATTATTTTATCAAGGTTTTGGTTGTATCCATATGGTTGTGTCCATATGAGATATGCAGGGAGATGGCTGCATGAGGGATATGGAATATTCCTGGGTGTGGTCATTTAAAGTATAGTTTCCATCATCACCACCAAGTTATTAAGTCATATAGTTTCTTATGGGAGATAAAATAATAAAAGCATACAATGACATTATGTCATTATAGAGATTACCTCTGCTTCTCACTAAGCCAAGCTCCAATAAAACTTGACAAATGAAATATGAGTTTTACATAACATTTGATTTTAGATTTATCACCAAATATAATAGGACATAAAAGCCACAGTGCTTTTGATATGACACATTGGATCTCATTGGATGCACAAAGTCAGAAAAGCTGAAATAGCATCCTATGTCTTACAAAATTATATCAGCAGTAAAAAATCTTTATGAAAAGAAGACACTCATTTTTTCTTTTTCTTTTTCTTTTCTTTTTTCCTTTTCTTTTTTAAAGATGGAGTCTTGCTCTGTTACCCAATCTGGAGTGCAGTGGTGTGATCTCAGCCCACTGCAATCTCCACCTCCTGGGTTCAAGCGATTCTCCTGCCTCAGCCTCCTGAGTAGCTGGGATTATAGGTACGTGCCACCATGCCGGGCTATTTTTTTTTTATTTTTATTTTTTGTATTTTCGGTACAGACAGGGTTTCAGCATGTTGGCCAGGCTGGTCTCAAACTCCTGACCTCAAGTGATCCACCTGCCTCGGCCCCCCAAAGTCCTGGGATTACAGGCATGAGCCACCACACCTGGCCCAAGAAGTCTCAATTTTCAAAGGCTGAAACTTTACTAAAAATTGGAGTTGTTTCAATACAAAGTCCTTGCTTTAAAACATCCTATAAGGAAACTTTTCACATTGAAAAGCTTTATCAGAGGACCCTTGATAAAGTCATGTGCTTTACCAATGGTTATCCTACATGATGGCTTGGTACCAGGGAAGAAAACTGAACCAGCAGCTCTGGCCTGAAGACTTCCCCTCCACATCAAGTACACCATGGCAATTTTGAAGCAAGCAATGGAGGAGCTGTTAGCTGCACCACTTTCCTTACACAGACAACAGGACAAAATTATCGATATCTCAGTGCAGCCATGTTATGGTTTGGCTCTCTGTCCCCACCCAAATCTCATTTTGTAGCTCCCATAATTCCCAAGTGCTATGCAAGGGACCCGGTGGGAGATGACTGAATCATGGGGGCGAGTCTTTCCCATGCTGTTCTTGTGATAGTGAATGGGTCTTATGAGATCCTATAGTAGCTATTTCCTGGCTTTCATCTGTTTTATAGATGTAGACACCTTCAAAGACAAACTTCACCTTTTAAAAAAGTGACAAAAACATTGACATATTCAAAATGACATTAAATGTATTTCCTACACAGTTCTTATGGACCTTGTGGACAAACTTTTTCTGAAGAAAGTGTGCTTGTAATATTTCACAATATATCTGATTTTGCTGCTTTGAAGGGAAAATCCGCAGTGACTCATTGTTTTCTGCATTTGACATATATTGACATTTAAGATTCTGTTAACAAATCTGAAAGAAGCCTTGCCAACTGCTAGAGGAATTATCTATCATCAACTTCATCAGACTAGGGGTTGGGCAGTCAGAGAGGAAGATGGAAAACTAAAAACTACTTTGGCCACAATCCTACTCTAGGAAAAAGCAACTAGAGAAGGTCAATTGTGATATCGAGAGTGTTGTTCCACAAATGTTTGGATTTTGTCTTTCTTTTCAAAAATGTGGTGGGATTGTAACTCCCCATCCCATGGAGCTCATTGCTTTGGTCAAGAAATATAATCAGTTGCTTTGTGATCTAGTGCATGCCTCACCACATTCTATTTCCGTTCTTCCAAGACAGGTGTCAGTCATGGAATTTGCCTAGCCCTAGAATTTGCCAGCCATGGAGCTGGGAGTAAGCATAACAATGCTGTGGAATGAAGCCTCTAACCCATCCGAGATGGACATGAGCAAGAAATAAACCTTTGTTCTTTCAAGCTACTAAGAATTGGAGGTTATTCATTATCACAACATAATCCAGCTTTTCCTGACTGACACAAAGATGATGCCAACTTTTCCTTACTAGAGGAAGTGCTTCTTCAAGTTGAAGTCTGAAGCTAATCAGAAGTCTTTCAACTCAGATGACCCTTAAAATAAAAATGTAGCTTGGTAATCATTTTGTTGATAACATGGACAGTAACAGTGATGAAAACCCTGCCAGGATGACCTGATTCCTTTAAGAACAAAGGAAGGTGATACAGCATCAATTCAATGTAAGAGCCTTTGAGAAACGCAGAATTCCTTGATACATATCAACTGCCATCTCATACGCAGACCTACTAGATTTCTGATTCCATTTATGCAACCCTATAGGCCAGGGCTCAGCTCTCAGGTGCTGTTACCATTAGAACAAAATGGTCACAACCATTAAGTATTAAAGATGATGTTTGCATTCAAAATCTGCCTTCATATTACAGTTGCTCTGGAGCAGATTTAATTTTTGCTTTCTATTTTAATTATAGCATTTGTAGTTATTTCAGTTTGTCAGGGAGTACAATTAAATCTTGTATGAAAACTATGAGATAAATTATTTGTAAAGATTGATTTATATTCTGTTTTTTTCTGAAGAAAATAAATGTTCAAGGCAATATATCAATATATGTAAATATTTCACATTAATAATATACACATAAGTATATCAGTTGACATATATAGATGGTATGCATATATATATGCCTAGACATATTTCTATGTATTGATATCTATGACACAGATATCAATATAAAAGGTTTTAGGTATATGTTTAGTTGGTTCATTATGGGGAGGGAATCCTTTGCTTTCATCTGATTCTCAAAAACATTGCTGCTCATTACATTTTAAGAAGCACTTCTCTAGACCAGCGGTCAGCAATGGCCCTTGAGATATGCAGCCTGCCATCTGATTCAAAGATTTACTAAAACATAATTATGTTTCTTTATTTACATATTGTCTATAGCTGCTACAAAGGCACAGTTGAGTAGTTATGACAGACTGTGTGGCCCTGCAGCCTGAATTATTCCCCTGGCCCTTTAGTGATAAAACACTCTGATCCCTGCTCTGGCTCAGGCACCATTTAGGAAACTGGCTCTCTTGGTTGTGAACTGAGACTAACAGAGCTGACTCTACAAAAACCATGACTCTGTTAGAGCTAAACATCAAGTGAAAAACAAAAGTTCTCACTATTTTGTTTCTGCAGGAAACAGAACTAATGCAGAGGGCAATCAGACTCTGAAATCCCATTATCTAGGTTTCCACAAGGGATCCCACTTACCATAGATAGGAAGTTAAGCAGGTCACTTGACATTACTGTGCCCAAGTTTTCTCATCAGCAAAATGAGGAAAATAATAAGAATGCACACTTACCTTGTAGAGTTGTTCTGGGGATTAAAGTAATTAATGCAGATACAGTATTTAGGAAGTGCCATGTACATAATAAGAAGTGTTATTATTTTTTAAAACTTATTATCAATTAATGAAATGGGGGAAGGAGAGGGCAAATTTTGGTGAGGTACCTTGAGACTCCTTGTACAAGTGCCAGCACACCCACATCCGTAGCCCTGGACCAGCTCACGTCCACTGCTGTCGGTTGGCTGCAAGGGGCCCCAGCATGGAACAGGAGCTTGCCCCTGTGAGCCCAGGACCCCTGTAGCTTTTCACATTCATCTCCTGTGTGGTTAAAACCAAGCGAGCATTCATTAAGAATGTTTCAGGATCTCTTTGATCAGGGCATAATCAAAAGGAGATTTAGTAACTAATAAGATAATGGGCAAGGCAGTGAGAGAAATCACCATAGAAGCCAACAGGCGAGGTGTAAGCAGCTCAGCCAAAGGAGGAGAGAGAAAATGACTGGAGCGATTAAAGCTGGTATATTTCTCTGTAGGCCAGCCAGTCTCCCTCCACGCCTGTGCACTGGCTCCCCCACTCCTTGTGAGGGCCTCAGATTGCGTTAGAGAGCGGGAGGTGCCTCAACAGCCATTATGGTGCTATAGGAGCTTGTCCAGACAGCCAGCCATTATGTAGCCATTAAAAATGATGTTTATAAAGAGCTTTTAATTAATTGAGAAAACAAGTAAAAATAATGACTACAAAGTGCTTTACATGTTTATCATCTCCATTATGTTTCTTAAATGTTATTTTAAAGTGCTCTTTAATAAATACGTATTAATTTTATAGCCTAAATAATGTTATTTGCCAGCAAGGCAAAACCAATTTATAGTGCACAAGCATAGCAGTGATTTCCTCTGGGGGACTGAGTGGGAAGAGATGTGTGGCAGCTTTCTAGGTAGTAGCAATATTCTCTGTCTGAATGGGGTGAGGTATATGTACTTGTCAAAACTCAACAAATGGGCCAGGCACGGTGGCTCACGCCTGTAATCCCAGCAATTTGGGAGGCTGAGGCAGGTGGATCACCTGAGGTCAGGCGTTTGAGATCAGCCTGGCCAACATGGTGAAACCTCATCTCTACTAAAAATACAAAAAATAAGCTGGGTGTGGTGCCGGGCACCTGTAATCGCAGCTACTCGGGAGGCTGAGGCAGGAAAATCACTTGAATCCAGGAGGCGGAGATTGCAGTGGGCCCAGATTGCGCCACTGCACTTGGGCCTGGGCGACAGAGCAAGACGCCATCAAAAAAAAAAAAAAAAAAAAAAAAGGCAGCCAAGAGACTGTGTAACAGGAACAGCATTCTCCCAAGGTCATGCCTATCTACAAGATGTCCTAAAGATTCCCTCTGTAGGTGACTACTCCTTTTTTACCAGTGATGCTCCAGACCCACCTTGCTGTTCCCATCTAACGCTGGGGAGACCTGCCTTGCTGTTCCCATCTAACACTGGGGATACATACCCAGGAGTCGAATTGCCCATGTCTCATACAAGCACCCTTCTCTGGTTAATCCTCACTTCTCCTAATCTCACTTCAGAAACAGCAAAAGATCCAGCATTGATCCTGGTTCTTCAGCCCATTCTCAGAATCATTCACAAGGAGCCCCAAACCCTCCAAGAGATGCTTCCCTCCTCCTTCCCACGGAGCCGTGCTCCTCGGGTCTTCTGGAGCGCCCCCACCCCACCCTCTGCAATTTCAAGTCAATAAATCTGACTTCCTCAGACTACAGGCTGGTTCCTGAGGCTCTTTAACCGATCAGGCTTCCACACTATCAACCTAACGGTGAGAACAGAGTCCTTTTTGGTTTATTGCGGTAACAGGTATGTAACATAGAATTTATCATTTTTACTATTTTTAAGTGTACAGTTCAGTGGCATTAAGTGCAATCACACCGTTGTGCAGCTATCACCACCATCCATCTCCGGAACTTTTCATAATTCCAAACTGAAACTCTGTATCCATGAAACACTAACTCTCCCTTAGCCTTGGCGAACACCACTCTACTTTTCATCTTGTGAATTTGACTACTCTAGGTACCTCACGTCAGTGGAATCATACAGTAGTTGTCCTTTTGTGACTGGCTTATTTCACTTGCATAATGTCTTCAAGGTTCATCCATGTTGTAGCATGTGTTCGAATTTCCTTACTTTTTAAGGCTGAATAATATTCCATTGTAGGTATATACCACATTTCGTTTCTCCATTCTTCTGTTGATGGACCCTTGAGTTGCTTCTATCTTTTGGCTATTGTGAATAATGCTGCTATGAACATGGGTGTACAAATACCTTTTCAAGTTCCTGCCTTCAATTCTTTGGGGTATTATACCCAGAAGTAGAAATGTTGGATGTTGGATAATATGGTAATTCTGTTTAAAATGTTTTCAGGAGATTTCAGTCTTTTGACCAAATTTAATACTAATCTATGGCATATTAAATGGCCCAAACCTTCCTCTGGAATGTTACCTCAATATAAATGAGAATATCTGTGAAGGCTGTAGCTCTTCTCTAAATTAGTCAGAAATGCTTACTGGTGAGATTTCAGGGTTAAGATGGTAAATTAAGCTGCTGCAGTTTCTCCCTCCTTGAAGATACAATACTATGTACAAACTGAAGATTCTCACTCAGAGAGAAGAAACTTGGTATCTGGGGACTCCAAACTAACCTCCCTCTCCCCAAGCCCTATTATGAATCAGTAAAATTCTGAAACGTATCAATTATTATGCAAAACTGGAGAGAAACAAACTGAACGATTATTTTTTTCTTTTCTCCGACTAGACAGCTTTGAAAAATATACATGGGGAAAAGTGGAAGAGAGGAAGGGAACAACAGATCTAACAGTCTCAGACAAAAAGCAAAGGTGGCAGAGATCCATGCTGAACTCTAGGATGCATTCCAACCCCAGAGGTAGTTAGAAAAAAAACCCTGCAACAGGCCATTAGCAAAACCTAGAACCAAAAACCAAGCCGAGGCATTATGAAAAGATTACAGTCGTGTGATAGCGTCGTCAATTGCTTCTCTTCCTTGCTGCCTGTTCAATGATGTCACACCAGGAGTGTGAAATCAGCAAGGATAGAAGTATTTACACTTCAGCAAATTGGCAGATTCTACAAATAAGGCCTGATGTTTTGTTTTGTTGGATTTTTGTTTTGCTTTTTTGATGGAGGGGCAGCGAGGTTGCAGGGAGAGCCAGTTTCCTGGTATACCGATATAGCACTGATTGCGTACTACTTCAACCGGGCTCTCTTCCGCACATCACCAGCCAGGTTACAGAAACAGTGGACAAGGAACATCTCACCCACAGAGGCAGGGCCGTCTAGAAACTGGACAAGGCATGAAAACAGATTCTCCTCTAGTGCTTCCAGAAGGATCACAGCCCTGTCAGCACCTTCATTTTTAGCCCACTGACACGGATTTGGGACTTAGAGCTCCAGAACCTTAATATAATAAATTTGTGTTGTTTTAAGCCATTCCGAACATGGCAGTTAGTTACAGCACCAGTAAGATATCACCAGCTTCCCACATCTAATAACTGCACAGGTATCTCATGATTTGCTAATTTTTTCTGAATTTATTTTATCATTCTTCCCAGTTTTCTTCCTTAAAATTCTTATTTTGTCATATATCATTCTGAAATCCACCACGCCCCTTTTGCAACAGTGTGGGGAATAGGTAAGCAAACATGGTTAATGAAATCATTTTTGATTCTTTAGTCCCTTATAAGAAAGACAAACAGTAGGACCCCAAGCTCTGTGAACAGATGGTCCAGGAGCAGTAGCTGCACACACAGATAAGGTCTGAAAAAGTTGCAGATGGTACATCTTCCACGGGAGAGTCACTGTGTCCACTGACATATTAAAGTCTCTGAGAAGTCCTGTGGTAAAAGAAAACATTTAGTTTTGCTCAACCCAAAGTTTCTCAAGTTTCTCTGACCTCTGATTTAATTTTTCACATAACATGTGTTGAGATTCATGAACCGGAGCTGTGAAGGTACAGCTCAGAAACGCTGGTTTAGCAGGGAAGAAGCTGGAATCTGGATGCCTGTGGAACTGGATTTATCCTGGGCCTCCCACTGAAGAGCTATGTGGCCTAGGCACATTACTTAGCATTCATATCCTTTGTTTCCTTACATATAAAAGGAGAATAATATGTAACCTACTGTTATGGAGTAAAAGTTTCTGTGCCCCAAAATTCTTATGTTGAACCCTAACCCCAATGTGATGCTTCTAGGAAGTAGAGCCTTTAGGAGGTAATTAGGTCATGAAGAGGTGAAGTCCTTATGATAGGATTAGTGCCCTTGTAAGAAGAGATACCAGAGCTCTCTCTATCTTTATCAAGTGAGGATGCAGCAAGAAGGTGGCTGTTTGCAAGCCCAAAAGACAGCCCTCATCTGGAACCAAATCAGCCTTCACTTTGATCTTGGACTCCCTAGCCTCCAGAATTACTAGAAATAAATTTTTGCTTTCCAAGCTACCCAGCCTATAGTATTTTATTATAGCAGCCCAAGCAGACTCAGAAATCTGCCTTACAGGTTTTCCCCTGAAGGTGATTATTAAGAGGACAGACAATTGTGAGTATAGCTTCCCATGCCTCAGATATAGCTCTTGATTTTCATTCCTATTTCTGCTTCAGGCAGTAAAGACTAAGGTTGGTGCATTATCTATAGCTTTGCACTTTCCCTGGGAGGACTCTCAGTAGCTACCTACTGCCTTGTATGGCAGCTTGCAATCTTCTAGAATTCAATAACCAACATTGCCAGACATTCTCTGTTGACTGTCAGCACCAAAGCATCATGTGCAATACATTTTAATTAAATATAATTTTATTAAAAACAATTTTATTATCAAAAACATAATTTTCTTTTAATATATCATATTACTTTTTTTTAAGTTACTAGGGCTATTATGGGCCAGAAAGACGCAGAAACAGGCAATGGATTCCCAGCCCTGCTTGTTTTGCAGAAAAGTTTTAGACCTTTTTATGCTCTCGACTGCTTTAGCAGATTGGTAATGCCTATGGACCTATATCAGAATAATATTTCTAAGTGAATAAAATACAATACATAGATTGTAAAGAAAACCTCTTATCTTCATCTACCATTACCAAAAGTTTAAAAAATAATCTGTGATATAGTAATATATATGCTACTTTAATGCAGTAAATAATATGAGCTAGCCACTAATCCAGTGACTACCGTAGTTTTGAAGTACCGATAAGCATAAACTACATTTTGAGACTCTGCAACAACTATAATGTTAAATTAAAATAACTGTGATTTCTATTGGTGACCAGTCACAAGTTTTGCTAATACAAGATGATTGGTTGCCTATAGTCAAGGTAGAAGGAGATGCTTTTTTTCTGTAGGACAGAAGTAAAAATATATATGTTTTTTTCCTATCCATGTTTGCAGATCTCTTGAATTTTATTTATAGTCCCCAGGAGCCCATAGTTGAAACTTTAGCTATCCTTCTGTTAGGACAAGCTGGGAAAGGAAAGTTGAAGGGAGAGAAAAAAAGAAAACGGCTCAAAGAGAGAGAATGAGATTGAGAAACTGAGATCCCAAGTAGAACAATTCTAGTAATGTGAATGAAAGTGTCATGTATGTGCTGCCAGTAAGAGTGGAAAAAGAAAAGGCGGGAACAAAAACAAAACAAGAGACTGGGAACAAGAAAGAGAGCTTTATTTCCAAAGCGCCACAGATGGGGTTAGTTACAACCCTAGTCCTGGGTCCTCGGGTGGGACAGGCAATCCTTTGTCTGCTAGAAGCTCTGAAACAGGAATATTAACCACAAGGATGTGGGGAACCTGGCGAGTCTACCAAGATGCATATCCCACAACCTGCAGTAGCCATTGATGCCAAAACAAATTAGGGATGATTTTCCTAATTCTTCATGCATTTCAACAACAATCAAACCTGCTACTGATGGACAATATTTCCCATATTTCTTAGATGAGATTATATATATATTCCTATTCTTTGATCTAAAACTCAAGAAACAGAGCCAGGAAACACCTGTTACTACAAAGGGGCTTTTTCTTTTTTCCTTTTCTTTTTTTTTTTCTTTTTGCAAAACTATTTGAATGATATCCAACTTCCACTTCTACTTTATAACTTATGGAAGGACATACTGCTTGAATTATGAAGCATCTTAGCAATTCTTAGCAACTCTTCTTTAAAAATAATAATGATGGCTTCAATATTATAGTTTTATTCCATGTTATTTTGTTCCTTGAACTTCGTAGTGACAATGGCAGGAGGCAGTCAAATGCCTAGGCAGATGGGGCAGGTCCCTGGTGAAACCTATCTTCAAGCTGAAGACATCCTGGGTAAATCCTCAGACTGGATTGAAAACTCTCTTCCCATTTAGTAGCTTTCCTCTGATTGGTCCCCACCCTTCACCTGTTTCACATATATCTACCCTTTCCTAATTGGATTTCTACAGTGTCGTGCCCACCTTTGAGTGGTACCTTTGTTTTAGCCTTTTTTTGCATACTCACAAAACAATCGGCATGCAGTCCCCCATTCTGAGCCCATAAAAACCCTGGACCCAGACACACTGGGAAAGAAACCACCCAATTTTGGGTGGGGGGCCACCCCTGTGTCCTCTCTCCACTGAGAACTGTTCCATTACTCAATAAAATGCTTCTCTGTCCTCTTCACCCTTCAATTGTCAGTATATCTTCATTCTTCCTGGACACAGGACAAGAACTCAGGAACCACCAAACGCGCGTATGAGCTATAACAGAAGTGGGCTGGGGCACATCCGGCCCAGCCACAGGCTGAACCAGTGCACAAGCCAGGCACAGTCCAGGCAGGCTGAGTGGGCGGGCCTCCCCGTGGCAGGTAGCATGGCTGAGCGAGGCCCAGGCAGAGATATAGCCAGCAGAGGTTTCTAGTTGACAAAGTGATCAAGAAAAATCCTGCATTAATACACTAGTAGTTTGTTAATCAATATTTCACTAAAGAGCATGATGTCTATAGATATTCAGAGAAAAGTGTTCAAATCAATTAATTTTATCCCCATATAGGTCAGTTATCCTTAAACAAAAACAAAGAATAAAAACTCCATTTATCTTCTGTCATAAACTGTATATTCCTTTATCAGATGACTTTCAAATAGTGCTTTTGGGGCCAAAATGGTTCTGCAATAGAAATCAATAAAAGTCCATCACTAACTTTGGGAGGCTGAAGCGGGTGGATCACGAGGTCAGGAGGTTGGGACCATCCTGGCTAACACGGTGAAACCCTGTCTCTACTAAAAATACAAAAAAAGTAGCCAGGCGTGGTGGTGGGCACCTGTGGTCCCAGCTACTTGGGAGGCTGAGGCAGAAGAATGGAGTGAACCCAGGAGGCGGAGCTTGCAGTGAACTGAGATCGCACCACTGCACTCCAGCCTGGGTAACAGAGCAAGATTCTGTCTCAAAAAAAAAAGGGGGGGGGCCATCACTAGTGTGAGAAAGAATCCAAGTAGCTTTATTTAAAGTCAATTAAAATTAACCAATTACTGCTTTAAGTTTTTGTTATCTTTAGGGAGTATTTATTTCTAACAGAATTCAGAATTGCACTCTTCCTGTTTAAGTCAAAGCTTTATACAGGAGTATGATACTAACTAGAAGCTTGATCATTAGTTTTAGAGTGTGTCTCCTCCTTAGGCTAGGCTTAACCTGAAAATAAGCATTTATGGAGAACATATAGGATGAGGAAAAATATCTAGGTAGCCATTGAAGCCACTGAAAAATTCTACCCAGTTCAATGCCTTCCTCCTCACATCCTGGATATTTGCTCACACTCTGAACTCTCCAAGCAGAGTCGCAGATGAGAGCCAAAGGCTACAGCACTGGTTTAAATTTCTCCCAAAAGCACCATACAACCATCAAAACAGGTTGACTTAAAAGAAATATGCAACACAAGGAAACAATACATCCTTAGGTAAATAATAGATTTTATTTTGTTATAGGAATGATTGGAAGTTCTGCAGTATATGTCTGCTTAATCCATGAGGTCCCAAGGCATGGTGGGATCAAATGCTTTAATGTCACCAAAAGGCTTGGTATATTTTGGCTCAGAAAAGCCAGTTGTCTCGGTAATACAAAGTGAAGAAAGGCAGAATGAGTTCCATGTTCAGAGATGACATTCTTTAGAGCTCACATTCTTGAAGTCAGTCTTTCTCTTTCCCATTTTACCCCTGAATCTGAGATACCTAAATGACTTTTCTGGATAATCCCATCTTTTAAAATACTTTGTAATCTATCCTTGTGTAATTTTTTTAAGACTTTATCATTTTTCGAGCAGTTTTAGTTTCACAGCAAAATTGAGTGGGTGGAAGGTCTAGAGATTTTACATAAACCCTTAGCCCCCACATGTTCATAGCCTCCCCAATTATCAACATCCCACACCAGAACTGCACATCTGTTAAAAGTGATGAACCTACATGGACACATCATTATCACCAAAGTCCATAGTTCACACAGGGTTCACTCTTGGTGCTGTACATTCTATGGGTTTGGACAAATCTTTTGTAATTTTCTATTCAGCAGAATAAAACCACATTTTCTCCTGAGAATCCATTTGTTAAATACCACACTGACACAATATTGAAACCATCTGACTCACATGGGAGCAACACACTAGCTTTTATTCATTCATTCAATCAATCATTTGTTCAACACTTATTGAGTGCCTGCTGCGTGTTAAGCACTGAGCCAAGCAGTCAGCATACAAGGAAACAAGTATAATGTTCTTGTCTTCAGTGACTCACAGCCTCATGAAAGGAAACCAATATCCAACCCAGACAGCTTACAATTGCACAGGGTGATAAGTAATGTGTATAAGTGCTACAAAACACTGACAAAGAGCAAATACCCAGGTTGTCCTAGTTCCTCCAAAGCTGGCAGGACCATTCAAGAATAAAAGGTACTAAATCATCTTGTCACCTAATATTTGTTGAAAGCTTACCATGTGCAAGGCACTGAACAAGTGTCCTAGACTGGCATCCTAAGTTTTAGGTTCTGGTTTTAGCTCTAACACTAGCTAGCCGTGTGATGTTTCTATAACACTCTACTCTAGCTCCTAGTTCCTCATCTGAAAAAAAAAAAATGAGACAATCAGACAATGTGATCTCCTGGGTCCTTTCTAACTCTGACCCTAGGGCATTTATTCAAACAACAGGATTTGTTCACAAATGACAGGATCATCTATGTATAAAATATTTTAAGTGGACAAAAAAGTCATGTGACCAATAAACAATTATAGAAATGTTGCAGGAAACAAATACTGTACATGGCATTACATACATGCCAATAACAGAGAAAATAAATTATTTTGCATCTGAGGACAAAAAAAATATGAGATAGGTTGTTAGAGAAGAGGAGGAGTATTGTTGGCTTGAAAGGAAACAATTTATCCAAAAGGCTGACTTGAGGATGGTGTCACCCAGCAGGAGGTATCCTCTAACACACTGTACTAGATTTTCAACATATGAAAGCTAGAGGGTTAGAAGACAGCTCATCACACTGAACCATAATCTCAAAAATAGAAAGCTTATTGACAAGTCTCTCAAAACGTGGCTACACTACTGAGAAGTCATTCAATTTGATAAGGGCTCATCTCACTCAGCCAAGATTTTCCAGGGCCATTCTGGATTGCAGTGGATCATTTCTAAATCTCTTCCAGTCTAGATACATAAATGTCAAGAGACTCCACACAACCTGGTTTTGTCACTGGCACTGATGTAGGAGTTACAGCATTAACTCTCTCTGATCTATGAAAACTAAACATCTAAATGGGTATACTCTAAGCCATAGGATTTAAAATAATGGTAGTACCTTTTAATATAGTCAAGCCATATCATCCCTTTGTGGCTTGCATACATGGATGTCTCCAGAGTTTGTAAAGACAAATCTTTTTTGATCAGTTCATCTTTCTACATGGAGACAACTCTGGTAATAATGGTCTAAAACAACATTCCCAAAGTATGTTTCATAGAACCAATATTAAATTTAAAAAGAGGGTTTGGTGATAGAACACATTTTCCAAAGATGGTATTAATAACAACACTATTTCCCATCCTACATGTTCTTCTAGAACTTTACTACTCCCTCAACAAGATGTAGAATTGAACTCCCCTGTTCTTAAACCTGGGTGGGCTTGTGACCACTTGTAATAACAGAATACAATGAAAGTAGCACTGCATAACTTCCAAAATTATGTCATAAGAGTCATGGCAGCTTCTACTTGGTGAGTTGCCATACTGGCATCAGAACTTGGAGCTACCATCTAATACTCCTACCTGGAGAAAGCCATGCTGTGAAGAAACCCAATCTAGCCTACATAGAGAAGCTACAAGCAAAAGTTCTAACATGGCAGGAAGAGAGATGGCCAGCAAGTCTCCAGTGGTTCTCACCACTTGTTTTGGACAACCACCTCCTAACCTCCTAACTACAATGCTTGAAGCATCCTAAACCAGAAGAAGCAGCCAGGTGAATCCTTCCCAGATTCCTGACCCATGGACACTCTAGGAGATAATAAGTGATTATTGTCTTATGCCTCTAAATTTTGGGGCAATTAGTTTCACAACAATACTAAGAGGTCTCATAACAAAATTTGGGCAAAACTAGGTTAAACCAAACTCTATAGATTTTTGCTTTCTCCTTCAGGATTTTTTCAGAGCCTTTCATTTGCTAATGAGCGTGTTCATCTCCAAGACTGACATTATTATGCAGCACTTCCCAATTTATCTCCCCAAGCAACTATTTCTATAGCTATTATCAAGGGATAACTTTGGAAAATGCTGGGCTAAATTAATGCTCTCTTCTCATTTGTAGATTTCTCTCTTTCCAGTGATCCGAGCTAAAGATAATGAAGATTTTACTTTACCATGGTAATAAACTGAAGAACAAACAGCTATTGGCCAGCCCAGAAAGCCACCACTTGGTAACTCCTGTGTGTGACATAAACTCATTCCAGCAGTATCACAGAGCAAACAGCATAAACTCTGAATGTCACTCACTATTTGCTTTGCCAATAATAGCTCCAGGATGTACTGTTCTTCCAATGGGTTTAACAAACATTTCAATGCACTGAAATTTTCATAATCCTCTGGCCCTTCTGACTATCTTACTTTCAAACTGAAAAGCTCTAAGAAAAAAGAAGATTTTTTCTCAAAATCAAAATCAAAAGAGAGATTTTGTCCCTAATCTCTTTGAGAGGAATGAAAGAATTATGCAGAAAACTCCACTTCAGTGTAATATCAGTTCCTTACCTGGCTTTAAAATAGAGTACTTCTGTCCAGAAAATTCTGGAAGACCAAGGAAAAGGACTCCACCGCTAGTGATTAGGAAAATTTTGCTCAATGTTTAGTTGTTTAAAACCAGAGACAATATTGAAAATGTAGAAATAGTTCATTTTAAAATCAAATATGTGAAATGGTAATTAAGCTAAAGGAGTCAAACCTTAGTAAATATATAACAAGGGAGTATCACTTACTGATTTGATAAAAGAATAGGAGTGAGGAGTTACTCACCTGATTCCCAATTAGTCACTACATGAATACATCAAGTGATCTAACCTATGACTCAGTTTCTCCACAAATAAAATGCCACTCTGTTTTCTAGCCCCTTTACCTAAAGTCCAGTTCAAGTTAGAGCTAGGACGGGGAAGAAGACAATGAGGCACTCCCCATCGGTGCAAATTTAAAAGGACACCAAAAATCTCAGTAACCAAGTTAAATAATATTTAGTGCAATCATTTTTTAAAATCAAAATAATTCAAACAAAATCTATAATTAACAAAAGATCAAAATTTCAATAAAAATTTATCAATAATACTGATTTTCCCCTTTCCCTGAGGTTCCAATATGGCTCAGAATGGTGCTCTCACTGAACTCTAAAACTCACAAAAATCGAGTTCCACCAATTCATCATATACACAGTAATTATGACAGATAAGAAACCAATGCTTATTTATTTCAGTTCTCCCATGCAATTCAGAGGTATTCTTTTACATAGAGATCATACTTATCTATTTATCGAAGCAAATCACTTCAGGATCCTGCACTAGTCCAGATTATGATAGTCAACATTAACAGATATCAATATAGGTATGGGTATACACATAGACATACATGTAGATATCTGTACAGACATCAATATTAACATACATAGGTATACATCAAATGTACTGAAAAGAAATTTTCCCACTTACATCCAGGCTTTCTGATCCCTCTTCTCTCCCTCCCTCCTCTCAGCCACCTGACCAGCAGAGGTGGTTTTACTGTACTTTCACAGAGAAGTGTAACAGAGAATACATGGGATAGAAACTCATGCCTCGTCCAGAAAATCCTGTGAAGAACATTTAGTCCACACCTTTTACCAAAGAGCTTTCTCATTTGATCACACTGATTGTGAACAGATTCCTTCCCCCAACAAAGAATTTGTTCCTCTTTGATCACAATAGCACATATATATATATCTCATATAAGACAGGGCCTTTTTTCAGTTTAAAGACAGAGATGGTACCAAATGAAATAAAACCTCATTACACCAGGGTTATTACCCATAGATTGGAGCTCATAGATTTTTAAAAATTACTTCTAATTATTAATATAATATATGTCCGTTACAGAAGAATAAGTAAACAAAAGAAGATAGTAAGAGCCACTTGCAATGGTGTTATAAACTAGTGCCAGCTGCTTCAGAAAACCGTCTAGCGGTTCCTCAAAATATTAAACACAGAGTTATCATATGACCCAGCAATTCCACTTCTAAGGGTACACCCAAGAGCATTGAAAATAAACACGTCTACACAAAAACTTGTACATAAATGCTTGTGGCAGCATTTTCACAACAATCAAAATGTAGAAACAACCCAAATGTCCATCCACCAATGGTACCTCTATATAATGAAAATATTCAGCCATAAAAAGGAATGAAGTACTGATGCATGCTACAGTGTGGATGAACTTTGAAAACCTTATGCTAAGTGAAAGAAGACAGACACAGAAGGCCACATACCGTATGATTTCACTTACACGAAACGTCCTGATTAGGAAAATTCATACAGACAGAAAGTAGATTCATGATTGTTAGGAACTGGGGAGAGGGGTAATGGGGAGTAACTGCTAGGGGGTACAGGGTTTCTTTGGGGTAGTGAAAATATTCCAAAATTAGATACTACTGATGGTTGCACAACTCTGAATATACTAAAAATGCATGGATGAAGCTGGAAACCATCATTCTGAGCAAACTATCACAAGGACAGAAAACCAAATACTGCATGTTCTCACTCATAGATGGGAACTGAACAATGAGAACACTTGGACACAGGGCGGGGAACATCACACACCAGGGTCTGTTGTGAGGTGGGGGGAGGGGGAGGGATAGCATTAGGAGATATACCTAATGTAAATGACGAGTTAATGGGTGCAGCACACCAACATGGCACATGTATACAAATGTAAGAAACCTGCACGAAACCTGCACGTTGTGCACATGTTCCCTAGAACTTATAATTAAAAAAATAAATTTTTAAAAAATGCTGAATTGCACACTTTTAAAGGGTGAGTTTTATAGTATGTAATTTATGTCTCAATAAACCAACTATTTTTAAAGCCACCCATAAATCCAAGACACAAAAATAAGTACAGTTAATATTTTCAATGTTGAAAATTATCTACTGATGGATAATCACCAGTCAATCCACTTGAAAACGGTCCTATCTGTTGTTGATGCAAACACAACCTCAATGTCTCTAAGCCCCATTCTCTGCGTGCAGGAACCGATACCTGCTTCGTGCTTCACAGCTATGTTAGAGGAGAATAGGCTTCAAAATAATTTCTTCCAAGGATTTCTTCAAAAAAATTGCTCCCCCTGACCCTTAGTTAAAACTGCACTTCCCATTCTCTTGTAAATATTCAGTAGCAAGTGTATCAATGCTGTTAGTGAAAAGTCTATTAGTCAATAAGTAATTATTATAGTTTCCCTGGGAGAACAATAGCTTTACCAGGCTTGTGAGAATGTAAATAATATTTGCATATACGTATATATGTATATACATATCTATGATATATAGTAGAGGGACTGCTTTGTGTATTGTAATTAAAGCTATAATATTAAAATATATAAAACAATAACAGTAAGTCCATAAGTCTACCACCCTCATAAAACTGCTTTTATTTCTGCATGTGTGCGTATTGTCTTCTATGAACTTAGAGAATTGTTTATAGTTACAATCATATGATAATTTGCATTCCATTTTTACTTAAGAAACAGTCTTCACACATCTTTAGAATTTATATTATTTGCATGGTTTCACAGCATACCTTTGTGCAAACCGAAAATGCATATAACCATTCTCCTAATAGTATTGCAGATAAAGTTAGATGGAACACGTTTAATGTAGAAATAGATACTGAATATGGAAATGTTACATATTTATATCTTTAATGTGTACATATGACCTATTTAACCTTGGTTACTTCATGAAGATAAACTAATGCATGGGGGATTATTAGCTCTTATTACAAATTACCATATTATCTTCCAAAAAGTACAAACCAATTTAAAGAAGCACTGCAAGAAATGTGTGCCAATTCCACTACAACCTCACTGGTATCGTATGGTATAAATTAACAATGATTTCATTTGGCATATTCGAGCTGTCCAGAGTTTATTTCACATATTTGTTCTTGCAATGACAAGCTTTTAAAAGTGTGCTTTCTATTTGTTCCCCCTTACTCATTTAATCATTCGTATTATCTATCTACTATGTGTGAAATAAAAGAAAATGTTTTTTCCTTGCAGAGCTTACACTTTATTTATCCTTTAAATTTTAGGTGTCTTCTTTATGGGTATAACATTTTAAAATGTTAACCATGTCAGTCCCTTGGGTTTTCAAATTATATAAAATGTTTAAATATGTCTATTTTGAAGCTGTCAATCATCCTTTAACAATTTCTTTTACTCCTTCAAAATGAAAAGTTATTCTTCTTCCACATATTGAGCAAATGTTCTATTCTTTGTCAGTTTTATTATAATTGGGTGAGATTTTATATGTAATTCTTTATTCCATATAGATTAATTATGAAACATGATAAAGTAGGAATTCACCTTGATTGTTTTACTGAAATGTTATCCTATTTCTGTAACAGCCTATATTAAACAATTCTTCCTTCTTTCATCTCTTTAAACACAGAGTTTTGCCTACATATAATTGCCTTATATTGGTATTCTCCAGTCTGTGGTATTAATTAGTATTCCTATTTTTATGTAGCAAAATGCTCTTTGGGGATTGTTGGTTTATGGACTGAACCTGATAGTAGATATTAAAAAAGAACATAGTCATGGGATGCAAAATGAGTAAGTAAGATAGTAAGTATGTAATAAAAGATAATAATCATAAAACTGGTTAATTTGGAGAAGAGAGTTAAAAGTTGTGAAATGTCTGTATTAAAAGTTAATCTTGAAAAACATAGGACATCATTTAGCATACAGAACGCAGGACAATGGTAAAGAACCATTTAGCATACAGAACGCAGGACAATGGAAGAAGAAAGAGCTAGAGGCAGCAAGACAATAGCAGATGGGTTCATGCTGGGAATAAGAAAAACAGAGTGCTAGAAATAATTATCAAAAGGTGTGCTGAACGAAGTCAGAAGCTAGGTCAGCTTGGGCAGGGACCCACTCAAAGTCCTTTTATCAGAATGATATGGAAAGGCATGAAAAAGTTATTTAGGCAGAGTCTGGGATTAGGCAGAGATAGGAGACTGGGCATTCAGTAGGGAGTGGTAGATCAGCCACAAGCGATTTTTATACATGAAGGGATTGAAAAAAACAATGAATAGAAAGCAGTAAATGCTCAGAGGCAGGAGGGAGGTAAAAGGAAGGGAGAGATGGATGTGGGTTAAGCTCTCAACAAATGATGTTTCTTAAAGAGAAAGATAAAAGATTCTTAAAAGATTGACTTCCTTATAGAGGATATACAAAACTTGAACTTTACCCTCAGAAGGAGCTAATCTATTTTAAGATATAGACACAATTTAATTTTTAGATATTTTGCAAATACTAGATAGTAAGAAAAATTAAATAACCACAGCAATGATTTGTCCAAGTCTACAGAATTGACGTCGGTGGTACTTACGTTAATCTGCTTTTTCCAAACATCTAAGCTCTAAAACATCCTTGGTATGTTGCTTTTGTGTCTGAATCTGTTGTCCAAATAATCCCAGCAGGCTAGTTTCAGATGGCACTATTACCGAAAACGCCACTATTATCTTTCTTTTAAGTGAGGTCCCAAATTTACTTTTTAGATATTTCCAACTAAATGCTTTGCAATTCTTAGCCACAACATAACCCATAAACTGAAATTGTCAACAATGAAAACAGTTCTCTAAAGAAAATATTAGGATAAGGAAGTAATCATGCTGTCAAGCAGACAAGAGGATAAAAGCAATCTTATTCTGAAAATTAATTCTGATTTAAACTTGACACCATAAAAATGCCCTAATTTGCAAACAAAGAATTATAATGGAATCTATTTTGAGGTGTAGAAAACACAACATATCTTGCAAATCAATAAGAGCATTTTTACTGAATGTGAAAGCATCAAGTTAGCTCTTGTAGAGCAGAACCACTTCCTTAAAAGCAGATCACTCACTGTCTTTTCCCATAGCCCCAAACACACACTTGGCTATTTTCTTATTTGAAAGACAGCTGTATTCGTTTCATAAATCCCCTCGTGGAGCTTTGAGACCTCTTGCTGTAGCCAAGGCCTCAAAGGACTGTCTGTGAATGTTTAAGATGTCAACTGCTATAAACAAACCCCACTTCAAACCCTTAGAAGCTTTATTAAAAATAAAAACTTATGATTAGTGTCATGAAAATGATAAGACTTATCTGTGATTACCACCTCCTTACTCTAATAGTCTCCTCCCAGATTTAAAAAAAAAAAAAGCCACGAGTATTTGAACAAGAAATGACACACAATTATTGACAGAGCAATCATTTGGTGACAGTTTCTGCTTTGGGAGCAGGGGTCACAAAACACCAGGCTCTCTGTAAGTCTGGAAATGGCAGCATTGCAGAATTTTTCCAGTTTGTGTCTTCCTGAATTGAATGGCAATCATAACAAGAATGATTGGACACAGCACCCCAGCTCTTCTGCCACCTTCCTTATCCTAAGAGTAAGGAGCTTGTTAGACAAGCAGGATATGCCTCTTAAAAGGATCCCAGATGATGCATGCACACATTCACGTTTGAGAAGCACTGTATATAAAGATAGTAGATTCACTGTTCTAGCATGCATTCTTCCAAAATACTACTCTCTCTACATTTGACCCTTGAACAACATGGGGGCTTGGGCTCCAACTCCAGTCCCAGCATAGTCACAAATCCACATATAACTTTTAACTCCCCAAAAACTTAACTATTAATAGCCTACTATTGAGCAGAAGCCTTAATGATAACATAAACAGTTGATTAACACATATTTTGTATGTTATAGATATTATCTACTGTATTCTTACAATAACTAGAGAAAAAAATGTTATTAATTAAATCATAAGGAAGAGAAAATATATTTACTACCCATTAAGTAGAAGTGGATCATTATAAAGGTCTTCACACTTGTCATCTTCACACTGAGTAGACTGAGGAGGAGGAGGAATAGGAGGGATTAGTCTTGTTGTCCCAGGGGTGGCAGAGGCAGAAGAAAATCCATGTATAAGTGGACCTACACAGTTCAAATCTGTGTTGTTCAAGGGTCAACTGTATAAACTAGAGCAGAAAATGTATTTTCTGAAATTTATGCTAAAATCTTAAGGGTCATGGAAAACAACTTCTCTCTGAATACGAAAGCATTTCATCAATTTAATCAGTATTTTAGTATTTTAGCAAATAAAAATTGTATTGGTTACTAATATCTCCTCCCACTTTAAAATATCAACATAGAGGAAAAATCACAATAATGGTGGAAACTAAGGCTATAAATCAATGATGTTTTTAATGACTGGGAGGAATTAGTACTAACTGTAATGTGGATGGACTGTACTAAGTAATGTCTTCAGTGAGCTCATATGTGGGTCCCTGAAAGAGAGCAACACAACCAGGAAGGCTTACCATGATGATGCAAGAGACCTACTTCCTTGAAGGGGACCTTCTTTATTGAAGGAATTCTTCCCTGAGAATGCCTCAGTGCTTCATTACTAGACTGATGTTGAAGCCTATAATACCCAGTCATTAAACTTGGTCATCCTGTGAGTGTACTGCACCCTGTGAGGTCAAGTCATGTACAGGTGGGGACAGAAACAGGAAGCAATCCACTTTAGAGACTGAAGTTCCCCACATTCTACCTCTAATGCAGCAAGACCTCATGCTGATTCAAAGTTTTTAGTCATAACTACACTGGCTCACAGTTAGAAAACTAGGTAATGGGAAGAAAAGTAGTCCTGCCTCTTTGGAGTAGCATTGAATGGGATAAAAGTCTTCCAGATATGAACAACTTAAGCAAGGGGCTTGGGTATCTGCTTGACTTCCAGCTTATATTCTGAAAAAGGAACTCTGATGGTACCTTAGGGGACAGCGAGAGAATCCAAATAGAATATGTGGGTCCTATCAGCTGGCAAACACCAGAACAGAGTTACACTTTATTCAAGGCTGAGTAATCAGGAGAATTATATAAATACAACATTTGAACATCAAAGAAAGAAATTATTGCTCTAAAGATGCAGAGAAAAATTATTCTTGCTAATACTAAGGAATCAGAAAAATAATTTAGAAAGCGCTTTTATTTTCAAAAGTATAGAGGAAAATAACTTTACAAAATTAAGAAAAGAATTGATGGAAATAGAAGTTACTGAGGTGCAAGGCTGATATAAAAAGGTAGACAGGGGCTCACAGCTGTAGTTCCAGCACTTTGGGAGGCCAAGGTGAGCAGATCACCTTAGGTCAGGAGTTCGAGACCAGCCTGGCCAACATGGCGAAACCCCGTCTCTACTAAAAATACAAAACTTAGCTGGGTGTGGTGGTGCGTACCTGTAATTCCACCTACTTGGGAGGCTGAGGCAGGAGAATCACTTGAACCTGGGAGGTGGAGGTTGCAGTGAGCCGAGATCACGCCATTGCACTTCAGTCTGGGCAGTAAGAGTGAAATTCCATTTCAAAAAAAAAGGTAAATAGCAAGGACAAAAAACAAGTATAAAGAACAAAACAAGTGTAAAGAAACTAATACTGCAATAGCTAATGAAAATCCTCCTCCAAGGCAGTGCAGGGCAGAGGATGCATCCCAGAAAGCAGAATCGGTGAGATCAGAGATCAACTAGAAAAGCTCCAAGAGAAAACAGATGAAGATTACAAGATAAAAAGAGATAGCAACAGACGACAGAGCACAAAGATCTCATCAGTTGGTCATTGACATCCTTGAAAAAAAAAGAAGAAAAAATTGAGGAAGTAAAGATCTAACATAAACGAAAAGGTGAGACTTCTGGCTATGGCTGAGTGAGGTCAGCAAAGCCCCTTACCGAAAACAGCTGTAAACAAGAATCTTGAAGGATTTATGCTTTAAAAACAACTGAACTTCAAGTAAAAACTATGGGATTCTGAGGCGTTCTTGTCCAGGGCTGCTCCAGTTCTTTCCCCAAGCTCCTCCAGCTCAGTACCCACCAAGGTCTGCCCAGGCAGGGGACAGGCTGTGACGATAGGCAGCTGCTATTTGATTTGGAGTGGTAGAGATACATGTGCCCAATGGTACTGGTGAAGGTGATGGTCTTGGTGATTAGGGAGAGGGAGGGCCAGTAACTCAACTTGCCCAAGGTTGAGATCATGACTGGAAAAAGTACATTCCTAGCTTGGGCTTGCATAGAGCTAGGGGTTGGGAGTAGGGAATAACTTTAAATAAACACAAAGGAAATTTTGGGATGATGGAAAATTTCTGAAGCCAAAAATCATTGAAAAATCACTTACCATGGGTACATTTTATATGACATGTATATGCCAGTAAAACTGTTTTTATAAAACTATGTACAAAAGGGAAAACTTTGTAGGATGAAAGAAAGTTGGAGTCTACAGCTCTAATGAGCTCACCATGTCCCTGGCAAAAACTAATGCTGCTCAGCCTTAAACCTGTCTTGGCAATAGTTTTATTTTCATGATAAAAACTTTATAAGTGATATGATCTTATTCATGCAGGACAAGAAAGCCAGACAAACAGATTACTTGCAAAGAAAAAACAATCACACTGAACTCAAGCTTCCCCTGTGGAAAAGTAAATGTTATGCTCATCAAAGGAAGAAATTTTTGCAGAATTTTAACAGAACAAGTTGAGCTCTCAGAATTATATGCCAAGTTAAGATGTAGTTCTTGTCAAAGCAATAGAAACATAAGCAGGTGTGCTTATTTGATGTACAAAAGAGTTTACAGTTGATTCCTCTGAATAACAAACTACATGCATTTTAGATAAAGTTTGATTTGTAAACAATATTTTTCCCATAATACTTCAAAGAAATACATCTATTGCAAAAGTTAGAGCCTGAAGTTTAACTATCTTCAGTGACAGGGAAGTAACATCAATGAAGTGAGAAGGCCAGGTGTATCACTGTGATATGCCAGAGTAAGCATTTCTGGGTTTGAGTGTTGCTCTTGATATTCAGCTTTTGCAACAGAGAAACTCTAGGGAGTGGTGAGGACTGCAGCAAACCGGAGAGGATTCCAGGAGCTTAACACTTTTCAAGGACGGGAACCTGTGTTGGTGGATCCTTTCATTTTTTGAGAGAAATCAGACATCTCTATTTTACATTTAAAAAACTTCAGCTTACTCATCTAAAAATAAAGGAGTTTATCAAGAATCAGTGGCTTTCATGCTGTTTTATGATGTAGAAGTCTTGCTTCAAATCGAATTCTCCACAGAACACAAAAACATAAAACAGACAGAACTAGATTCGCCTTTACATCTCTCAGAGTTCTCTATGATGCTATGGGATCCCGAGTAAGAGGTGTTGAAGTAATTAATGGTCTGTTATCTAGCTGGTCAGTATCTTTAATTTATGCTGATTAAACTCATCCGTTTAGTTCAATTTAACATGTATTAAGTGACTGCTACGGACTAGATTCTGGGCCAAAGTCATGATCTGTCCTTGAAGGATTCATGATTCCATGGTTGACAGTCAAAGATATTCATTCAGGCAGGAGTGAAGAGCAGCACAAAGGCTAAAACAAACCCTGCTTGTACAACTGCAACAAAAACAAAAATTGACAAGTGGTACCTAATTAAACTGAAGAGCTTATGCACAGCAGAAGAAATTATCAACAGAGTAAACAGACAACCTACAGGATGGCAGAAAATATTTGTAAACTAGGCATCCGACAAAGGTCTAATATCCAGAATCTATAAGGAACTTAAAGCAACAAGCGAAAAACAAATAACCCCATTAAAAAACAGGCAAAGGACATGAATAGACACATCTCAAAAGAAGACATAAAACAGTCAACAAACACATGAAAAAATGCTCATCATCACTAATCATGTGGGAAATACAAATCAAGACCACAATTTAATAATAATATTTAACTTATTGCTAATATTGTTAATATTATTAAGTAATAATATTTAACAATAGCCATTCTGTGAGATATCATCCCACACCAATCAGAACGGCTATTATTAAACAGTCAAAAAAAACAACAGATGCTGGCAAGGCTGTGGGAAAAAGGGAACCCTTAGATACTGTTGATGAGAATGTAAATTAGTTAAACCACTGTGGAAAGCAGTTTGAAGATTTCGCAAAGAATTTAGAACAGAGCTACCATTCAACCCAGCAATCCCATTACTGGGTATATACCCAAAGGAAAGTAGATCATTATACTAAAAAGATACATATGTTCCTATGTTCATAGCCATATTCACCATAGCAAAGACATAGAATCGACCCAGGTGCCCATCAATGGTAGACTGGATAAAGAAAATGGGTACATACACACCATAGAATACTATGCAGCCATAAAAAAGAATGAAATCCTGTCCTTTGCAGCAACATGGCTGGAGGTGAAGGTCATCATCCTGAGCAAATTAACTCAGGAACAGAAAAGCAAATAGCACATGTTCTCACTTATAAGTGGGAGCTAAACACTAAGCATACATGGACATAAACATGGCAACAATAGACACTGTGTATTGCTAGAGGGGAAAAAGAGGAGTAAGGATGGGGCAGGGGAAGGGAGGCACAGGGTCGTGACTTGAAAAACTACCTATTTGGTACTGCACTCACTACTTGGTGCAATATTTCCATGTAACAAATCTGTACATATATCCCCTATATCTAAAATAAAAGTTGACACAAGAAAGAAAGAAAAGAAGGGAGGAAGGAAGAAAAGAAGGAAGGAAGGGAGGGAGGGAGGGGGAGAGAGAGAGAGAGAGAAAGAAAGAGAAAGAGAGAGAGAGAAAGGAAGGAAGGAAGGAAGGAAGGAAGGAAGGAAGGAAGGAAGGAAGGAAGGAAGGAAAGAAAATCCTGCTAGAGAGGAGATAGGACTGGTGGTGGGTATCTGGAAGAAATATGTAGGTTGAAGAACCACACACAGGTATGAAAGAGCACAGTACATCCAGGGAGAATGAGACAGCTTGTGCACAAAAGGAAACAGCACCCAGAAATTAAACATTCACTTGCTTACTGATAACTGAGTTATACTAACAGTCACTTCTTGGAGGAAGAGATAAACCAGGGCTCAGAGTGGCATGAACTAAAATGTTGGCTTACAACTAGAAAACATTTAATCAATTATACATTTTAAATCAGAATCACAAGGATAATCTGTTACTTTAATAAGCCAAATCCTGTAAAAGAGCACAAATACCTAAAACAAATATGTACAGATTTTTACACAAAATATTAATATCGTGTATTTTTATTCTCATAAACGTCTATAGTCTTAATTCTGAATGTTTCTAGGATTAGTCCCTTAACTCATTTTTTAAAAAATTATTAATTATCACAATTTTGAAGCTATCTTTTCAAGGAATCTTTGGAGTTGCCTCTTCAATTTGCTACACAAAAAATTTCTTAACAAGATAATGATTAGTTTGAATGCAGATTGAATTCTTGTTTAAAATACAGACAGGACAGAACCCTATTTATAGCTATAGCAAGGATTACAAAACACACAGAAGAAGATAATCAAACATCCACATCTCTGGAGTAGAGTTGTAACACGACAGAATTTCCAAGTCAGATTTGAGCCCAGATCCCCCATTCAGGGTTACTATACCACTTAAGAGAATTTTGAATTAATTTCACTCTTATATTTTTAAGGAATATTGTATTTTATGTATTAAATACATATTGTATAATATGTATTAAATATTATATTTTCCCACTTAGCTCAAGAGGCCTTGGAGCTCAAAATAACCCTGAGTTCATTTCTATTTTTTCTACCCAGTAGGGCCCTAAAAATTTATTTCAATACTAAAAAGACAACTATGTAGATTCTCTATCATTTTAACCTGTCTTACCACAACTTCTAAGGTTGGTCTATTGGCAATGTCTTACATGTTTTGGTGTTAAATATATAATAGTTCCAAGGAAGAGTGTTAAGCTCTTCCTTGTGTTAAGTGTTAAGCTCTCTCATAATATATGAGATATTAAAAATGATCTCATATAACTTTAAAATACCTATAATTCAGTAAGATAAAAATAAAGAAGGGAGAAAACAGGAATAAAGAGGGGAAAATGAGTAGAAAAAAATAAAATAAGGCCACAGGTTAGGTTAGTTTACCAAATAAAAATTATAACATCCTATGTGCTATTAAGATGTTTAATTTCACAAATTTGAGTCTGGATTCCCTAGTAGCCAAGGCAAAGAAAAAAGTAGAATCCTACTTTCCATTAAGTGATATCAAAGTAACTCAGAAGAATAACAAATATCCCTAGGTCTGAGTTTTTTGAGAAATTTATTTTATAGGTCCTCATAAACAAGATAATTTAAAATGCAGTTATAAAGAAGCATCTACCTTAAAGTTTCATTATCTATGATATTTGAAGCAAACAAATGAAGTGCTAAAAAAGCCAAAAATAGAGTTCTTATGGGGATATTCCTCGGAGAGCCATCTAGTAGCCCATAAGGTAAGTCCTCAAAAGACATCCATATAAAAATGCAAGAAGTTTGTTTTCATAAGATCTCTCAAAATAGGGCAAGGATATGAACAGTCACCAGCAATTCAGTTAACCTCTGTGGACCTCAGTGTCATCACTTGAAAAGGGGAACTATAAACAGGTGCAACAGGCTAGATCATCCCTAAGGGTCCTTCTAGCCCTAAAAAAGTGTGATTCTTAATTAAACTTTTACTAATCCCCTACTATGTGCTGTGTTTCTCTGGATAAAAAAGATTTCTAAACCCATACATACACACATATGTCCCTTTGAGTGTTTCATAATTTTGCTATTTTGGAGAGTAGAATTGATGCTACTTGCTTGTTATTACAGCAAGAAAGAATCCAATATTTGCACACCAATTGATCCATGAATGTCAACAGAGAGCACACAGCCTCTGCCCTCCTAAATTGTTCATCTGTGAACTTGGGTGAAAGCTGAAAACTCTAATCGAATATTCAGATCTCTTTTTGACAGCTTCTGTTGGACTGAAATTTTCAAACTAAATTGTATGGGTGCATATGCTAAACAAGGAACTTAACACCCTTCTGTTTTAAAGAGTCATCATACCTAAAAATCTCAGGAACATTTCCCATCATTACAAATCCTTAACTGAAGATACAACTATTATGTTGGGCTTCTGAAACCTCAGGAACAAAATTAGGCAGAGCAGACAGAGTCCCCAGCAACTGGATGAGAATGATGGATGTGAAGCTAATAAAAATTAATAATCTTAGTATAAATTATAAAAAGTGATAGTAGAATCTTCAGAGCATTTTACAATATGACTACGCTCTGTACCCCCTAGGAGCCACAAACATGTAACATACACCAAATGTATGTGTGTGTGTGTCTGTGTGTGTCTGTGTGTGTGTGTGTATATATATGTCTCATATGTACATCCCATAATATTTTCAGAGGAAATATTGGTAAACCTGGATTAGAACATTGTGCAATCACATTCTTTCCAACTCAGAAAGAACAATTATGTAACAAAAGCATTTTCAGATCATTTTACAGTAGCAGGAACCTGGAATTTTAGAGTGCTTTAAGTAAGTTGTCTTGGTGACAAAAATATTATGCACAGTGCTGCTAATGATATGACTTTCTAAAGACACAAACAACTCTTAGTAAATTTCCAAACAAACAAAAGCACACCATTCCTGCAATAAATCTGGTGGCTACATTTCTGAGAAGGCTGGTGCATATTAAAACTGTGCAAAAATTACTTTGAGGAGTCTACATGTAAAATAGTGTTGAAACTGGAGAGTTCCCTGACCCCCTTACAGGACATGTGACAGGGGTGTGGTGTGTATGTTCAGCTGCCAGGCACTCAAACCCCTTATAGGAGGGGCAGCCTGCAGATGGGATGGTGTACAAGCCAGGGTGAGCACTTTTGGGCTCTGGTCCCATGGTAGTGTCTAGGGATGGGTGCCTGTGACTCCTAAAGCCCCAGTAAGCATGTGTTACAGTGCTCCTTTAGCTCTGCCATCTGCAGACAGCTTAAATGTTAACCAGTTCAGCACCCTCTTGGTACCCAGATCCTTGTCTGGCATCCAGGAAGAATCAGGTTACACACAGACTTGAAGGATGGTTAATTCAGGAGGTTTTATTGAGTGGTGAAGGTGGCTCTCAGCAGGATGGATGGGGAGCTGGAAAGGGGATGGAGTGGGAAAATGATCTTCCCCTGGAGTTTGGTCATCCCGTGGCCAAACTCCTCTCCGACCATCCCCAGCCGAACTCCTCTCAATACTCAGACACTCCTCCTCTGCTGTGCTGCTCTTCTGTTCCTCTGCTCTTCTGCTCATCTGCTTGTGGAGCCTAGGGTTTGAGGTGTATACGGGTACAGGATAGGAGGCTATGGCAGGCCAAAAGGTAACAACTGGGTGTGAAAACAGGAACGCCCATTCCCATCTAGGTCTGCGGGTTTCCAGTCTTGAGGGTAGTGCCTTTGCTGGGGAAGCGCCCTCTTCTATCCAGTATTTCCTTGCCTCCTGTCTGTATCAGTGTTTCCTTCTATGTTCAGATAATCATAAAGTGTTTTTTACCTGCATAAATGTCTAATCTGATATTAAAACATCATGTGAGATATGTGTTATGGGCTGAACTGTGATCCCTCAAATTCATATTTTGAAGTTCTAATTCCCAGTGCCTCAGCATGTAAGATGGGAGAATGTTGGAGTAGGGTGAGCCCTTAATCCAATATGACTGGTATCCTTATACAAAGGGAAAATCTGGGTACAGGAACATGCACAGGGAGAACACCACGTGAAGATGAAGGCAGAGACTGAGGTGATGCTTTACAAGCCAAGGAAAGCCAGAGATTCCTAACAAACCACAAGATGGAAGAGAGGCCCTCTTTCTCTTCTGACGGCCCTCAGAAGGAATGAACGCTGCCAGGACCTTGATCTCAGATTTAGCTCCTGGAATTGTGTGACAATACATCTCTGATATTTACGCCACTCAGTTTGTGGTTCTTTGTTACAACAGCCCTTGGAAACTGATATGATGTGGGTTAGAGTGAGACTTCTCAAAGGATATCTTTTTATATCGTGCTAATTTTTTAAACCAAGTGAATGTAGCATCCATTCAACATAGTATATTTTTTATACAATCCCATGCTAATGAGATACTGTTTCACGGGGAGCTGGTGGGGAAAACAGGGAGAAAACCATTCAAATCCAGTCCACAGGATTCCCCTGGCAGGGAGGACAGAGATGTTCTATAAAGTGGCAGTGCTGAGTGCCTGAAGAACATCCCTGCATTGCTAGAAAAGCCTCTTCAGCCCACATTCTGTCACAGCTTGGCCGGCCCCACGGCAGCAAGGCAGAGTGAGAGAGCGTGGCCGATGACAAGCCATAGCAACCACCCCATCATCTTCCAAGACAAGGCAGTCAGTGATCTGGATCTGCCTCCCTAAAGACTGGAAAACAAAACACAAGGACCTTAAAGAGCCCCTTTGTCAACTTCTCTAGGAAAGAGCCTGCTGCCAGGTGTCCTCTCACTGGCCACAAAGATGATGGCACACCAGTGCGACAGGCATTGAAGTCCCAGTGAAAATGTCACCATACAGATATTGTGCCTGTCCTCAGGCTACTTAGAATCTAGCTGTAGAAGGCTTCAGCAATCAAATGGTCCCATGTTTAGTGGCCCTTGGTTAATGCTAAAGAAATATAGCACGTGGGGAGATCATAGGGAGGCTATATTAGGGAACTGGAGAAGGCGTTCCCCAGGAAGAGACATTACACTGAAGTAGGAAGGAGGTTGGATAATACAGGATAAAGAGGAGCATGGCACCCAGGGAGACTGCTCCAGGCAAAGGAAACGGTGTGTAAGATGGCATTGAGGCAGGAAGGTGTGGCTTAGATAGTGAGGGAGGAGTGACCCAAGATGGGGCAGCAACATAGGCAGGGGCAGACTGTGCGTGGCCTAAGAGGCCACAATGAGGGCTTGAACCCAGAAGCTTTAAGCAAGGATCAGACCCGAGCTTTTAAAAATCTCACTCTGGCCACCCCAGGAAGCTGTGACACTGCACCATGGAACTCGACAACCATGTTGGGTACTCAACAGCCAACCACAGCAGATTGTTTCTAACACCCCCTCTTCTACAGGGCAGTGAGCTGTTTTTACTCACAGCACTTCTAACACCAAATGTTAGGGATGGGGATTCTATACCAATGACCATTTCATGAATTCTTTAACACCAACAAGGCATCCACAATTCAATTCAATTCTAACACTAACTACCAGGACGTCACATCAGACTCCATAGGTTTAAGGAGTGCCAAGTCCCCAGGTTACCCACACTTCTGTCCAACTTAGCTATAAATGGGGAGTTCCCACATCCCCTCCCCCAAGCTTGACAATTTGCTACCACTCACAGAAGTTGTGCAGCACTTTACTCACTATTCCAGCTTTATTATAAAGGACATAGCTCGGGAGCAGCCAAATGGAAGAGATGCACAGGACAAGGTGTGAAGAGGGAGCATGGAGCTGCCTTGCTCTCCAGGTGCCACCCTCCAAATCCAGAAGTTCTGAAACCCATTGTTCAGGGGTTTTTATGATGGTTTCATCATGTAGGTGAGATTGATTATTAACTCATTCTCCAGCGCCTCTCCCCTCCCTGGAGGTCGAAGTGTAGTACTGAAACTTTCAGGCTTCTAATCAAAGTTTGGTCTTTCTGACAACCACCCCCATAACGAAGCTATCTATGGGCCCACCAAGAGTCATCTCATTAGAACAAAGGACACTCCTATCACTCAGGGAATTCCGAGGGATTTTAGGAGCAGTTCTGTGTCAGGAACGGGAGACAAAGACTAGATGTATATTTCTTATTATACCACAAGGGCAGACTATTTTCAGTAATAATCATTATTCTCTTGAATTATTTGGTTTTAAAATAATATTTTTAAAAACAATACTCTCAACTTTAAAAGCATTATTTAACTTTAGTAAATCACTTTATGTATGAACTAAAGTGAGCACACACCGAAGATATGAAACCTCATAGTTTCACCACAATAAATGTTAAACATATAAAGTCTCTGTGGTTACGTGAAATAAATTTAAGTTCTGTTTATTCATCTTTATAGTCACTGTATTCTCATTGTTTATTTTGGATCTGATTAAATGCTTGACTGTGTACTTCCAGAAGAATTGGAGACAAAAACTGTAACCAAAGTGAACTCCTCTGATCCCAAAATCATCATGAACTTAACTCTCCATACGAATGTGTATACCCAAATTCACACATGTCAGGGGCCGCTGTGTAACTGGGAGCTCTCTGAGTTAATTTCCATGTAGAATACAACATGTATTAAAGGGTAAGTATTAAAAATGAGCTAATTTGAAGTTGGTATATTATTAAGACTCAATAGCAACTGCAGTAATTATATAGAACTCAGACCATCAAAAAAATTTTCTTCAGGAATTTGTATTTTACTGCTGAAATTGTTGAGAATTGCCAGTGCATAGTGATAATAAAAAACAGACTGTTTTTTAATAGGTTTTATTATTGCTTTTACATTATTTACAGTAAAGGCACCCCTTCCCAGCTATATCCTGGACAAACCTCTCTTCCAACCCAGCCCTTGGGACACCACCTATGTGGAGAATGAATTGAAAGAGAGTGAGAGCAAGGAATTTCCATGAGGCCTGTTAGGGAATTTAGGTGATAGGATTTGGCGACTGATTGAACATGCAGGTGGGACCAGAAACAGACTGTGTTAGCCCCCAGCTTTCTAGATGGGTCAGCAGGTAGGAGGTAGACATCTTGGTATGTAGATAAGGACTGAAGCCAGAGGAATGGATGCCATTGCATGGGGAAACAGTGTTATATAATTGTTATAAATTTTAATGAAGTCTAACATTGAAAAGAGGATACATTGGCAAATATTATCTCCATTTTGTAACTGGAAGACCAAGAGACTCAGTAGTTACATTACTTTCCCAAAGCAAGTTAGCAGAAGGGCCAGGATTAATTTTTGGCCTCATTCTGGGCACCCAGTTATTTAATCTAAATGCATTTTAAGAAGACACCATCCTTCCTAAAACCTCTGGAGATACTGAAAAGTAACACAAGGGCTTATGGCTCTGCTGTGCCAGGGAAAACTTCCTACAGACGTCAGTCTCTGACAGTTGGAATGCAGACCTGAAAAGCAGGTGGTGTGAAGGAACAATAGAGACTTTTTTCCTCTAGATACAGATATAGATTTTTTTCCAGGAAGTCCCAGAAGGCTGCCAGAGATGTAAAAGAAAACCCGAAAACATGGCATCGCAAAACCAAGAGGGGAGGATACTTCAAGGACCAAAGGCTATTTGTGCTGGTGTTTGTCAATATCTCCCCAGACAGTTATCTTCCCTCCCTCAGTAAGACTATGATCTCCTTGAGAATAGGACTGAATGTTATGCCTTCTGACAGTCCCAGTGCCTAACCACAGGGTGTCACTCATGGTAGGTGCCCAGTAACTGTAAGAGGATAAAATCAGATGGGACACTAGGCTTGGAATCAATTACCTAAATCTTGACCCTGCTCTAGGAAAAACTAAATGTGTGGTCTTAATCAAATAGTTTAACTATTCCGAGGTTGGTCCAAATGGCTTCTTTTAGTTCTAAAATTTTCCAGAAAGGATGACCAGTTCCTGAATAATTAGCATTTTCCTCTTTACTCATGACAATGAATCACAGATTCAAAGATAAAGAGCTAGAAGGGGCCTTATACACCATCTCTCTTCTTCTAGCCCCTCATTCTAAGGAACCCCAGGTTGAAAAAGAGACCACACCTTGGTGAAGGTGAGTTTGGATTTGATACACATCTTCTCCCTCCCAGGCTGCTGCTTAAGCCTATAAATCCATTGCCTTAATCCATTGCCTTTCTTCATGCATGGAAACAAAATGAAAATGTTGTATGGGGTTTTCCAGGCTTCTGTCTTTAAAATACCACGTGGTTCCTTCCTTGGAATTCCATATTCATGTTCTAACATACTGAAAATGATCAACGAAGGCTACTGGATTCTCTGAATATAT
Source organism: Rhinopithecus bieti (assembly GCF_001698545.2). Taxonomy (NCBI): domain Eukaryota; kingdom Metazoa; phylum Chordata; class Mammalia; order Primates; family Cercopithecidae; genus Rhinopithecus; species Rhinopithecus bieti. Next base: position 2,249,898 of record NW_016805422.1, read on the forward strand.
ATGTATGCATGCACGTGCACGCACACACACACACCCCCCACACACACATACACACTCAGGAAACTATAACTGAAGCCCAACTCATAACCTAGTTATTTGTTTTCGATTGGTCTGTCAGTATTGATAGGGCCAACTGTAACCGAGACATAACTAGGAAAACGTCAGGTACTGTTGACAAGACTAATCCTTGCTAGCCACAGACACCCCTTCTATGGCAGTTAGTGACTATGCACTCAGACCAAAATACAGCATATCATTGGAGAACTTGGTACAGCAATGTCTTCTACTGTGCCTTAATAAAATACTCTGTGCTGCTTAATTTATCGTGAAGGATCACTTCAGAAAACTTGTTTTTGCATATATTTCTATATAATTCTAGTAGGAATTAGAAATGTTTCATGAATTTCAACTCAACCATAATGATTTTAGTTAAGACATAGTTTAGTAGGTCCCATCGATTCTCTCTCTTAAAAGACACATTATTAACATCACTACTTCCCTTAACACCATGTATATTCATATTCTCTCTTTCTCTCTCTTGTTCTCACTCTCAGTCTTGCTTTTTCTCTCTCAATTTAGGACACATTGCTCTCCCCACAAGACATGTATTAAATGGTGTATATATCTCATTAAACTCATTTTCTTTTCATTTTAATATGTTACTGCTTATATTAAATTTCTTGTTCATTGTACACTCAAAGGAACCCACCATTTATATTGTCCAAAACAATTTATATTGTCTAAAAAATTGTTGCTGAGTTTAAGAAGACCTTCTCTAATGCTATCGAAACTTCAGAAAAGATCTACATCAATAGAAAGTTATCTGAGCCCCTTTTCTTTTGTTTCTCCATCATGGGGACCCTGAGCTGTCTTCTTTCCTTCCTGGAAGTTACAGCATTTCTTCTCCAACCCAGTAATTCAGCTATTTGTCAAAGACTTACAACTGTCACCCCCTGCCAGTAGAGTTCTCATACCAGACCCATTGCACAAGGCTGTTTAACACTTCCCTCCTTTGGATGTTCTTTTCTAGTCCTCAGTACCAGGGGAGCCTTAAGAAGGGAAATAAAAAGATAAAACTCCAGAAGCTTTGCCTAGCCATACAGTGAGGATTGTGTGGCACATTCCCTGGCAGATATGGTAGGCTCAAGTGTGTCACCTACTGCCATGGAATGTCATCTCACTGAGGCCAGGACATTTCTCCCAGTCATGCTGAGTACCTGACAGTTGTCAAACAACATTTCCACCACCCACTTGGGAGGCTGCATAGAATAGTGGAGAGTGCATAGGGTATAGAGTCTCAACATCTGGTTGAGTTCTGGTTCTGCTGCTTACTGCTGTGTGACCTTTTAGAAGTTGCTTAACTTGTCTGGGCATTGGCAAATATGGACCCCAAACAGCTGGAAAGTAAAGAGTAGATTAAGAGGTAGACCCAAGTTCTAGTGTACACTCTGCTACTTACCAGGTCTTTGCATCAATGTGGTCCAGATTCCTTAGTTTAAAAATGAGGACATTACCTGCCTGGTTTGTATAGTGTCACTGTCAGGAGGAAAGGAGAGAAGGGATGTGAAAAGCCCTGTGAACTACAGTCTTCTGCAAATTGACTGGCCGGCACCCTCCTTTGGCCTCTTTGCTTTATCTATTTGACTGTAAGGTCTCATTTGAAAGTTCAAACCTTTCTAGAACCCTTTCTTCCCAGCACTGAAAGTATCATCCACAGTTCTCATTTTCAGTCGTGTAATTTCAGACAGGTCAGGCACTTCTGAATACTAGATTTCTCTCTGCATGAGTCACAGTGAGAAAACTCACAGCTGGGCAAGAAGCTAGTCTCCTCCCCTTCTCTGCCCTCACCCTGTGTTCCCACTTCCTGAGTATACCTGATGGCCTTTGAAACATCCAAAAGTCAGGAACTTCTAAAGCACAAAGAGTCAGAGCATGATTTCCACAAGTTCTCTACCTAGGTTGGCCACCTCTCTTTCTACCCCATGGTGATTTCCTTGCTCACAATCCAATTTTTCTAAAGCCTGCCTTTTCCTCTCTTTACAATGGCCTACTATTTTTTTCCTACTTGCTTTTAAAATAAGAATCCTTGCTCCTTGCATTAATAAAGTGTTCTCATGTAGGTGAAATAACAAATACTTTACTATGGGTTCACAACTATCTATGGAAATAATGGGGGGAGGTATTTTCATTCCTACTTTAGAATGAAAAAAGGAGGCCCAGAAATTGTGTGTGGCTTGCCCCAGGATCCCACAGAAAGTGAGTAGCAACATCTAGCCTCATCTACTAGCCTGCTGAGTCAGAGCTAACCTTCTTCCCATCACCTGTTGTGGGTTAGTTAGAAAAACAAGAGGCACGGCCACTGGAGAACACTCATGCCACCCAGTACAAGCAGGCAGCCTGAATCCAGAGGTAAACCAGAGAGGAATAAAATGCAAAGGCAGTGGAGTCAAGGAACAATGGGCAGCATTCCGGAGCCATTCAATTCCCAAGTCAGGTTACAGGGCCATAAATACATTTTAAGGCCTTTAGAATACCTGGATGCTCTGTGACCCTTCTTCTATCTATGTTTGGGTTAATTAGTCCATTTTCATGCTGCTGATGAAGACATGCCCAAGACTGGGTAATTTATAAAGAAAAAGAGGTTTAATAGACTCACAGTTCCAAGTGGCTGGGGAGGCCTCACAATCATGGCAGAAGGTAAAAGGCACGCCTTACATGGCAGCAGACAAGAGAGAATGAGAACCAAGCAAAAGGGATTTCCCCTTATAAAACCATCAGCTGTTGTGAGATGTATTCACTACCATGAGAACAGTATGGGGAAACTGCCCCACGATTCAATTATCTCCCACCAGGTCCCTCCCACAACACATGAGAATTATGAGAGCTACAATTCAAGATGAGATTTGGGTGGGGACACAGCCAAACCCTATCATTGGGTTCCCTACATTTCCTTCAGACTTCAAAGACAAGGGACTTCTGGTGACAAATACACAAAGCTTCCTCATTTTCCATTTACAGCTTGAATGGGTTGGGGTGGAACTATAAAAGTACTCATGAGAATATTCTGGAACAAACAAAACATAATTTTCTCCACTTTATCTGTTCACTGCAACAGTCATACAAGACAGAGCCAGCATGATGGTTAGATTCAGCAGTCAACTGCCAGCATGATTTGGTTTCAGAAATTCCATGAAAGCAGTCTGATGCAATAAAAAGAACACCAGCTCTCAGTCAGCAGACTTAAGTTTCCATGCCAGGATCTGTCACTTAATAGTTACGTGACCCTGGGATTCCTTTACCCTGCCTGAAAACCTAAGAATAATATATCTTTTGAAGACATTATAGACAGCAGGTGTCACAAATGTATGGCCCATGCATCATATCTGGTCCAAAGAGGTAATTTCCTTGTCTCACACAATTACAAAAATTATTCTAAAAAATTTCTTTAGAAGACACCTGCCTTCTTCTATCTGGCACACACATACTCTTCTCTCTGATCTTATATTGACCTGCATCAGGAGTTTGTGTTCCCTCCTCAGGCCCAAGGTTACTTAATTTCAACCTCTTCTTCAGAAATTCCACAAAAATGTGAAAGCTCCCAGCAGATAACGAGCACTCAGTGAATATTCTAGTTCTCTGAAGTCTGAGCACTGTTTGCAACCTAACAAATGGAAACTTCACAATTGGAGTTCCAGCTTTCAGTCTCTGTTGCTGGTTCCTCATGTTCATTACCCTCCCAGTGGTGGAATGCCCAGGGCATAGATCTTCAACCCCTCTTCTTTCCTAATTACACTCACTTCCCTTAGTGGCCCCATCCAATCTTATGACTTTAAATATGATCAACTTACTAATGACTCCCAAATTTGTAGATCTGGAACAGGCACCTCCCAGGGATTCCACACTCATTTATATAACTGCCTCTTTGACTATCTTCACTTAACTAATAGTGGGATGATCATCCATCCCAGTTTATCCAGAACCTTCCTGGCTTGCACACAACAATTCTGGGTTGTCCCTATGGTCTCAGCAGCAACCCATCTGATTGTCCTGGATTGTTTATCTTTAATAAAGCATTGTCATTTTTAGTTTAATTATGCTAAGTTGGGATGGGTTAGTGAGACCTCCACTTTGTACTTCATGGTTCTGTCATGGTTTTGTCTAGTAATGTGTAAGATGCATGGTGATAAACAGTTTTCACTGTAACACATGGATACTTTTTATATAATTTATCTCTTTCCCCAACCCTTTCCAGATGAAATATAACTAGTGCCTCTTTCTCAAGGACAGCATGGAGGATACTTGTTAGTTTTTGTTTGTTTGTTTGTTTAAAGTCCTAGATACAGGAGATGGCTAACGCTTTCTGGTGAGAGCTAATTCTAGGAAAACTACTGGAAGCTACTTCTACAGTCAGCCAGTTGTGCTGTGCAATGCCAAAATGGCCTGCAAGACACACAAAGATGCAGGTAGCCAAAACTAAGACCTGTGGGAAACATAAGTGATAGGTCAGTGTGCATGAAAGCATGCATAAAACAGGGACTCAGCAGTTCTACAAGTAGATTAGTCTACATGTTCTTGTGACAGAGTGCTATGGTTTGAATATGTCCCCTCAAAATCCATGTGTTGGAAACTTAATTCCTCTGCTCTCATGAATGCATTAATGAGGGCTCTGCCTTTATGAATGAAATAATGCCACTATCACAGGAGTTGGTTTGTTATTGTAGGGGTGACTTTGTTATAAGAGTAAGCTCTTTCTGTCTGTCTTGTTCTTGCCTTCTTGCCAGGTGATGCCCTTTGTCATGTTATAATGCACCGAGAAGGGCCTCAATCAGATGTCACCACCACACTTTTAGACTTCCCAGCCTCTAGAACTGTGAGCTAAATAAACTTCTTTCCTTTGTTAATTACCTAGTCTGTAGTATTCTGTTATCATAACAGAAGACAGACTAAGATAAAGAGGTTTTCTCACTTGCTGCACAATATAAATCTACAATTACTTATTTATTTTACTATTTGATAATATAGTTTTAATTTCTGCCATAGATCTTTTCAACCACAATGAGCTAACAAATGAAAGCACATATCTGATAAAAACTTGAGCGCTGAATTTACCAATCTAAAAAATATTTGATAACCAAAGTGTAACTTTTACAAAATGTTGACATTTACTATCCACCATGGGGCTGCAATAACAGTGACTACTTGAAAACCAGAAGATGCAAATCTGCTGAAGAAATATCAGCACTTAATTCAAGTTTAATGTAATAGCTATTGCAAGAACACTATACCTAGAGATGATTCAGCACATGGAACTACAAAAGGTGGATTTAAATATCATCTGGAAACCATGAATTTTCATCTAAACTAAATCACTGCTCTTAAAAAATTTGGTTCATTTTTTATTCCAAGTTTTTCTGCATATGTAAGAAAACCAACGTGATAATAGTTAAATGATGCCAGTTTTATCTTAACATGGTCACACACTAAAAAAGGACAATCATGCAAGGTAATTTCAATAAGGATTATTTTCTTCATCCAATTAATTGAATCAAAGTAAAGCTTTTAGAAGACTATTCTCCTAAAATTGAAACATCCAACATTATTGTGAATGTCACTGTTAATTAATTTAAAAGGATAGTACTGAAGATAAAATTATTTCTGAAATAATAGTAGAAATATAAATTTTGGCAAAGTAAACTGTCATAGTAAAATTTAGTTTTCTTACTAAATTAAGAATTGTATGAGGCAGAAATGTACTAGAAATTGGTTGTAGTACAAACATAGTATATATTTAGAACCAGATAAGCTGTGACATCTGCTAATCAGAATAGACATTCACATTGTCAAGCTTTCTACACACATGCACATATATATACACACACACATATACCTATATATATTTATGTACATATACATATATGCATATATGTATATACATATAAATATATATATATACACACACACAGACATATACACACACTAGCCTGGGGTAGGTAAATAAATTACAAAGTTATTCTTGAAGCTGATGTTGAAATGTATATGTGGCCGGGCACAGTGGCTCACGCCTGTAATCCCAGCATTTTGGGAGGCTGAGGCAGGTGGATCGCGAGGTCAGGAGATCGAGACCATCCTGGCTAACACAGTGAAACCCCATCTCTACTAAAAATACAAAAAATTAGCCAGGCGTGGTGGTAGGCACCTGTAGTCCCAGCTACTCAGGAGGCTGAGGCAGGAGAATGGCGTGAACCCAGGAGGCGGAGCTTGCAGTGAGCCAAGATTGCGCCACTGCACCCCAACCTGGGTGACAGAGTGAGATTCCATCTCAAAAAAAAAAAAAAAGAAAGAGAAATTTATATGCAAGGTAGAATATACTTGCTCTATTTGATACACCCAATTAATCAAATTTTAGGAAAGCTTGAGCCTTTAACAACTACTTTGTAAATTAACCTTAAGTGTTCTATATGGACATTGAAAATTTTATGAACAAGTCCCCTAAGGTTTGGTTTGTTCAGCATCATTTGAAATATTTTAGTCAAGTATGTAATGAATGAAGTATAAAAAACTTCAGCTTTTGCAAT
>NW_016805422.1:2257790-2268504 GCF_001698545.2 Rhinopithecus bieti
GAATTTTCATCTAAACTAAATCACTGCTCTTAAAAAATTTGGTTCATTTTTTATTCCAAGTTTTTCTGCATATGTAAGAAAACCAACGTGATAATAGTTAAATGATGCCAGTTTTATCTTAACATGGTCACACACTAAAAAAGGACAATCATGCAAGGTAATTTCAATAAGGATTATTTTCTTCATCCAATTAATTGAATCAAAGTAAAGCTTTTAGAAGACTATTCTCCTAAAATTGAAACATCCAACATTATTGTGAATGTCACTGTTAATTAATTTAAAAGGATAGTACTGAAGATAAAATTATTTCTGAAATAATAGTAGAAATATAAATTTTGGCAAAGTAAACTGTCATAGTAAAAATTTAGTTTTCTTACTAAATTAAGAATTGTATGAGGCAGAAATGTACTAGAAATTGGTTGTAGTACAAACATAGTATATATTTAGAACCAGATAAGCTGTGACATCTGCTAATCAGAATAGACATTCACATTGTCAAGCTTTCTACACACATGCACATATATATACACACACACATATACCTATATATATTTATGTACATATACATATATGCATATATGTATATACATATAAATATATATATATACACACACACAGACATATACACACACTAGCCTGGGGTAGGTAAATAAATTACAAAGTTATTCTTGAAGCTGATGTTGAAATGTATATGTGGCCGGGCACAGTGGCTCACGCCTGTAATCCCAGCATTTTGGGAGGCTGAGGCAGGTGGATCGCGAGGTCAGGAGATCGAGACCATCCTGGCTAACACAGTGAAACCCCATCTCTACTAAAATACAAAAAATTAGCCAGGCGTGGTGGTAGGCACCTGTAGTCCCAGCTACTCAGGAGGCTGAGGCAGGAGAATGGCGTGAACCCAGGAGGCGGAGCTTGCAGTGAGCCAAGATTGCGCCACTGCACCCCAACCTGGGTGACAGAGTGAGATTCCATCTCAAAAAAAAAAAAAAGAAAGAGAAATTTATATGCAAGGTAGAATATACTTGCTCTATTTGATACACCCAATTAATCAAATTTTAGGAAAGCTTGAGCCTTTAACAACTACTTTGTAAATTAACCTTAAGTGTTCTATATGGACATTGAAAATTTTATGAACAAGTCCCCTAAGGTTTGGTTTGTTCAGCATCATTTGAAATATTTTAGTCAAGTATGTAATGAATGAAGTATAAAAAACTTCAGCTTTTGCAATTCGCTTTGAAAAGCTCCAATTATAAAAACAAAGTTTATGAATTTCCTATAAAAGCAAGGGAGAAACTTAAACAATTAAATGATCAGGATTCTCATGGTAAACAATATTTAGCTTTGAAATTTTCTAATTGTATTTGGAATGTCAACTTATTGTAAGACATTTTATGGAGTTCCTATTTTTTAATTGCATACTTTTATGTTCTACGTTGAAATGAAATACAGTTGAGAAAACCTACAAATTTGCAGCATTTATCTTTGAAAAGAATTTCAAAATAATCACAATTTATTATATGAGTTTTGTCTTGTAAAACATTTGCTGAATGGCACTGATATGGTTTAGCTGTGTCCTCACCCAAATCTCATCTTGAATTGTAACTCCCTCAATTCCCATGTATTGTGGGAGAAACCCAGTGGGAGGTGATTGAATTATGGAGGCAAGTCTTTCATGCACTGTTCTTGTGATAGTGAGTCTTACAAGGTGTGATGGTTGTAAAATCAGGAGTTTCCCTGCACAAGCTCTCTTCTCTTGTTTGCTGCCAAGTGAGATGTGCCTTTCACCTTCTGCCATGATTGTGAGGCCTACCCAGTCACGTGGAACTGTAAGTCCAAAAAACTTCTGTCTTTTGTAAATTTCCCAGTCTTGGGTATGTCTTTATCAGTAGCTTGAAAACAAACTGATACAATAAATCAGTACCAGTAGAGTGGGGCACTGCTGAAAAGATACCCCAAAATGTGGGAGAGACTTCGGAACTGGGTAAGAGGCAGAAGTTGGAACAGTTTGGAGGGCTCAGAAGAAGACAGAAAAATGGGGGAATGTTTGGAACTCCCTAGAGACTTGTTGAATGACTTTGACCAAAATCCTTATAATGATATGGACAGTGAAATCCAGGCTGAGATGGTCTCAGATGGAGATAAGCAACTTGTTGGGAACTGGAGAAAAGGTGACTCTAGTTATGTTTTAGCAGAGAGACTCGTGGCATTTTGCTCCTACCCTAGAGATCTGTGGAACTTTGAACTCAAGAGAGATGATTTAGAGTATCTGGTGGAAAAAATTTCTAAGCACCAAAGCATTCAAGAGGTGGCTTGGGCACCAATAAAGGTATTCAAGTTGTATAAGGGAGGCAGAGCATAAAAGTTTGGAAAATTTGCAGCCTGACAATGCAATAGAAAAGAAAATCTCATGTTCTAAGGAAAAATTCAAGATGGCTACAGAAATTTGCAGAAGTAATGAGGAGCCAAATGTTAGTCCCCAAGACAATGGGCAAAAAGTCTCCAGGGTATATTAGAGGTCTTCACAGCAGCCCCTACCATCACAGTCCCAGAGGCCTAGGAAAAAATGGTTTCGTAAGCCAGGCCCAGGGTCCCTGTGCTGTGTGCAGCCTAGGGATTTGGTGCCCTGTATCCCAGCTGCCCCAGCTGTGGCTAGAAGGGGCCAACATAGAGCTTGGGTAGTGGCTTCACAGGGTGCAAGCCCCAAGCCTTGGCATCCTCCATGGGGTGTTGAGCCTGTAGGTACACAGAAGTCAAGAACTGAGGTTTCAGAACCTCCACCTAGATTTTGGAAGATATATGGACATGCCTGAATGTACAGGCAGAAGTTTGCTGTAGGGGTGGGGCCCTCATAGAGAACCTCTGCCAGGGGAGTACATAAGGGAATGTGGGGTCAGAGCCCCCCCCCACAGAGTCCCTACTGGGGCACCACCTAGTGGAACCGCGAGAAGAGGGCTACTGTCCTCCAGACCCCAGAATGGTAGATCCACTGACAGTTTGCGCTATTTGTCTGGAAAAGCCACAGACACTCAATGCCAGCCCATGAAAGCAGCCTGGAGCAGGGGCTGCACCCTGCAAATCCAGAGGGGCAAAGCTGCCCAAGACCATGGAAACCCACGCCTTGCATCAGCGTGACCTGGATGTAAGACATAGAATCAAAAGAGATCATTTTGGAGCTTTAATTGCCCTGCTGGGTTTTAGACTTGCATGGGGCCTGTAGCCCCTTTGTTTTGGCATATTTCTCCCATTTGGAATGGCTGTATTTACCTAATGCCTACCCCCATTGTATCTAGGAAGTAACTAACTTGCTTTTTATTTTACAGTCTCATAGGTGGAAGGGACTTTCCTTGTCTCGGATAAGACGTTGGACTGTGAACTTTTGAGTTAATGCTGAAATGAGTTAAGATTTTGGGGGACTGTTGGGAAGGCATGACTGGTTTTGAAATGTGAGGACATGAGATTTGGGAGGGGACAGCAGCAGAATGATAGTTTTGGCTGTGTCCCCACCCAAATCGCATCTTGAATTATAACTCCAACAATTCCCACGTGTCGTGAGAGGAATCCGGTGCGAGGTGATTGAATTATGGGGGCAGGTCTTTCCTGCCCTTTCTCATGATAGTGAGTCTTATGAGATCTGATAGTTTTAAAAACAGGAGTTTCTCTGCACAAGCTCTCTTGTCTGCCACCAAGTGAGACGTGACTTTCACCTTCCACCATGATTGTGAGGCCTCCCCAGCCACGTGGAACTGTAAGTCCAATAAACCTCTTTCTTCTGTAAATTTCCCAGTCTCAGGTATGTCTTTATCAACAGCATGGAAACAGACTAATATAGGCACAAGATTTGAGAAAATATTATAGCTGCTATACATATACATTTTAATACAGAAAAAATAGATTGAGATTATCTTTCCTTTAGCAGAACTTACTGAGGGTTTACTAGGTATCTAGGCATTAGGTCTCCAGGATTGGAGAACATAGTATAATATATTCAATAAAAATATGATTTACAAAGGAAAATCAATTAAAGGTGTCAATAATTTCCAATTTTGCAGCCATAAAATGAAGCTTTGAAGAAGACAGCAGAAATTTTTACTTACAAAGAAGGTCACATAAAAAATTACATTCTTCAGAAAACTGCCAGAGATGGTATTACAGAAAGACACAAAATAATTAAAGAATGTGACTGTGTAGCCAAGACAATAATTTTGTCTTTTATTTGGTAAATACAGATATAAATTAGTATTTACCAAAATCTTATTGGGAAATAGTTTTGAATAAAATATTTTGCAGGTCTACAAATATAAAAATTATTTTGTAGCTATAGGACTTGTGGTTTCCAGTCCAGCATGCAGGAAGTTTGAAAGTCACTACTCTGTCCAAACAATAAGTAGAAAGCTGAAAGACTAAAAAACCAACAATTCTTCTGAAGTCTGTATGAGAGATGAGGACACAGGGAACACTGCCGCCCCCAAGACTGAAGAGAGAGGCAAGTATAGGGAGTCCCAGTTTCTTCCAGTAGACACTCATGAGCAGAAACCACAGCAGGAACCACTGCCAGGGAGGAAAATCTGAACTGTAATTGACAAATTGCTGGCAGCTCAATGTGGACAAGGCTGAGAGTTAAAAATAACTCCAGGTGACCCAGTTAGAAGGGAGCCCCCACATGTGGTTGAACTTTACCTCCAGGAACTTGACAAGGTTCTCACAGTAAATATTAAAGAAAAATACCCTTGTGCTTCAATTAGGAGAAGGGGAAATGTAATCATTTTGAAATATGCCAGTGTACTCTGTTCTTCTTAACAAGGTCTGCCCACAGGAGAAACTATTTAACCAGAGCCTAAACTGATATTGTTTTACCAGAGCCTAATGACCTGGGAGAAAAGAAATACCCAACTCCAGCCCACTGTATCCATCCTATTCCTCCTAAAGAGAAGCAGAAATACTTACGAACATTTGTACAATGCACAGTCCATAGGCATAGCCTCATAAAAGACTGAAACCTAATAGTAGGACAATAAAGCCCTATCCCCGAACACACACACACCTAATCACCACATGATTAAAGGCAAGTCTACAGTAGTTCCTTTTACCTAGTAACTCATGTCCAGGTATCAAGAAAAAACGACAGGACATACAAAAAGACATCACACATAGTTTGAAGAGATAGAACTAGACTCAGAAATGGCAGGGATGTAGGAATTATCGAATTGGTAATACAAAACAACAATGATTAATATGATAAGGGTTCTAATGGATAAAGTAGAGAGCATGCAAGAACCAATGGGCAAGGTAAGCAAGGAGATGAAAATTCTAAGACAACCAAAGAGAAATGCTAGAGATCAAAAACACTGAAACAGAAATGAAGAATGCCTTTGATGGGTATGAATAGACTGGAAACTGCTGAAAAGAAAATCTCCAAGAATATCTCAATCAATGCTTCCAAAACTGATCATCAAAGAGAAAACACACAAAAAACAAAGACAACAGAGTATTCAAGAACTGTGGAACAACTACAAAGTGTGGAATGTCTTGTAAAGGGAATACCAGAAGGAGAAGAAAGAGAGAAAGGAGTAGAAGAAATGTTTAAAACAATGACTGAGAATTTCCCCAAAGTAATGTCATAACAAATCACAGATCCAAGAAGCTCAGAGAATACCAAGAAAATAAATGCTGAAAAAATACATCTGGGTATATCATTTTTAAACTGCAGAGAATCAAAGATAAAGTAAACACTACTTTAAAAAGCAGAGAAAACAAATCTTACTTATTTGAGAGGAAAAAAACCCCTACCAACCTAGAATTCTGTAACCTGCAAAACTATCCTTCAAAAATGAAGGAGAAATAAAGACTTTCTCAGACAAACAAAAATTGAGTGGATTTGTTTTCAGTAGAGCTGCCTTTTAAGAAATGTAAATGAAATCATTTAGAGAAGAGAGAAGGAAAACTGTATATGTCAGAAACCCGTATCTACCTACATAAAGAAAGTATGAGCATCAGAGGAGGAACAAATGAAGATAAAATACAATTTTATTTTTCTTATTCTTAATTGACCTAACAGATAAAAGTTTGTTCAAAAAAAAATAGCGACAACGTATTCAAATATATATATTTGTATATGTATATATATAAGTGAAATTAATGACACCAATGATATAAGGGATGGGAGGGAGAAATTAGTACTATTTTATTATAAGGTGCTCACACTACTTGTGAGGTTTATAGTGTTTTTTGAAAGTGGACATGGATTAGTTGAAATGTATATTGCAACGTCAAGAGCAACGAATTTTAAAAGTTAAAGAATTACTAAGACAGGAGAAAAATTCAAATTAGAACCACTAAGGGCAGAAAAAAAAAGAGTAGAAGGCAAAATAGGAACAAAGAAAAATGGTAACAGACAATGGTGACACACATGGGAAATATTAATACAATGATATCAGTAACTTTAAACATCAATGATCTAAATGTACCAATTAATAGAGATTGTCAGAAATATCAAGAAACACACTTTAAATATAAAGATGCATATTGATTAAAACTAAACAAATGGAGAAAAATATACCATGTTCATACTAATCAAAGGAACTTGGAGTAGCTATATTAATTTTAGAGTAGATGACAGAGCAAGAAAAGTTATCATGAATATAAGTTATCAGAATAAAAAGTTATGAATAAAGTTATCATGAATATAATATCATAATATAAAGGGGTTGATAACACAAGAAGACATAACAGTCTTTAATGCGTATGTGCCTAACATCAGAGAATCAAATACACAAGGCAAAAACTGACAGAACTACAAGGAAAAAAAATAAATGAATCCACTATTATAGTTGGAGACTTCAACACCCCTATATTACTACTTAACAGATTCATCAAGTGGAAAATCAGTACGGACATAAACTCAACAACACCACCATCAATCAACTGGATATAAAGGACATTTGTTAACTACTTCACCTAACAACAGCAGAACACACATTCTTTTCAAGCACACATGGGACATTCACCAAAAATAGATCATATTCTGGGCCATAGAACATACCTTAATAAATTTAAAAGAATAGAAATCATACAATGTTTGCTCTCAGACCACAAAGGAATTAAACCAGAAATTAATAACAGAAAGACAGCCAGAAAATCCCAAGTCTCAGAGATTGCATAACACATTTATAAATATCCATAGGTCTAAGAAGAAATCTCAAGAGATACTTTAAAATATTTGAAACTAAATGAAAATGAAAAGACAACTTATCAAATGTTGTTAGCCACAAACAAAGCAGTAGAAGGAAACTTATATTAATAGCATCGTAGGCTTATATTAGAAAAGAAGAAATCTAAAATCAATTATCTAAGCTCCCATCTTAGGAAACCAGACAAAGAGGAGGAAATTAAAGCCAAAGTTAGGAAAACACATGAAATCATAAAAATGAGAGCAGGAATCAATGAAATTAACAATGGGAAATCAATACAGAGAATCAATGAAACCAAAAGCTGGTTCTGTGAAAACTTCAGTACAATAGATAAGCCTCTACCCAAGCTAGCTAAGAAAAAAGTGAGATGACAACATACTAATATCAGAAATGAAATGAAAGAGGGGACATCGCTACAGTTTGCATAGACATTAAAAGGATAATCAATAAATACGTTTTTTAAAAAACACTATGGCCCTAGATGAAATGGGCCAATTCCTTGAAAGACACAATCTGTCAAAACTCACACAGGAAAAGTTGGATAATCTGAATAGTCCTATAGGACTAATAAGTATAGGAATAGTCCTATACTTATTAAGAAATGTAGTCAACAGTTAATAATCTTCTGAAAGAGAAAACATCAGGTCAAGATGGGTTTATCTGTGAATTCTACCAAACATTTAACAGAGAAAATATACAAATCCTCTATAATCTGTTTCAGAAGACAGAAGCAGAGAAAATTCTTTTTGATTCATTCTATAAGGCCAGCATTGTCCTAATAGCAAAACTAGACAAAGACACAATAAATGAAAACTACAGACCAATAGTTCTAATGAACATAGCTGCAAAAATCCCCGACAAAATATCACCAAACTGAATACAGCAATGTATTTAAAAAATTGTACACCACAACCAAGTGGAATTTTTCTAGGTATGCAAGGCTGAGAAATCCAGGTACAGACACACTAGGAGAAAGAAGCCTGTGTGTCCTGGCAAGAACTCTTAATTACACTTGACACACAAGGTTGTCAATAGAGACTGAAAGAAGTAAAGCACTATTACACCTTTAAGTCTTCTCTAAACAACTAACCAGAAAGACAAGCCCAGGGACTAGCTGAGGACTGCCACACTGACGCAGAACCCAGAGAGCCAGGGTGTAAAATAACATGTGGTGGTATGGCTTCATTGGACTGAATACGTACAAGCTCTGAGTATATACAAACTTTGCAACTCCTCCTCCCTCCCGCCCGCTGCACCCCCACCCCAGCCTGGTCACCTGACAGACTGACAGAGGAAGGATTTGGTTAGTTAGTGCAAAGCAAACACTTCTCCTGGCTGAGCTCTTAGGCAGAGAACTCACTGAATGACCACCATTCACCTTTGGCTATCGTGCAGGGGAACCCAAGGCCACTGGCACACTCAGGTAGAGCTCCAGTATCAAACCTCAGCACCACTAAACAGGGCAGATCTCTTTATCTTGTTTTACAGTGGAAACTGAGGTCTAAGATATGAGACTTAAAGAAAGAGAATCTCTCTTTAAAGGCATTGGTTTAAAAGCAATAGGGCCTGGTGCCAGACTCTTTGAGGTGCAAATCCAAGGTCTGCCATTTGCTAGCTATGTGATCTGGGAAAATTAATCTCCATACTTCCATTTTCTCATCTGCAAATGGGATCAAAGTAGCACTTTTTTTCAGAGCTTTTGTAAGGATTCCATTAGTTAATACACTTGAAGGGCTTCGAACAGTTCCTACCACAAAATCAGACTTCTGAGTCTCAAAATCAGGCAACTGGGGCAAAGTAAATAAGGAGTGAGTAGATAACCTCAGAAAAAAAAATCTAATATATTAGAAAGAAGACCAGCTTGGCCTAAGTGGGTGAAGACTGGCATTTCTTGGCTCTGTCACAAGTTAGCCAATGTCTTAAGTAAATCACTTAAAGTCTTTAGGCATTTTTGTTTTTTGGGGTTTTTGTTTGTTTTTTTATTTTTTGCAACTTGATCTAGCAATAGCAATCTACAGGACTGCTATAAAAGCACATGAGATGGAGACACCAACACGTTGTAAATTTGTGTTCTACAGAGGTTGACTATAGGCCCTCTTATTTCTTTTCTTTTGTAACAGCTTTATTGACATATAATTCACACACATATAACTCACTCATTAAAAGCACACAGAGGTTTTTGGTATTTTCACAGATTTGTGCAGCCATCACCATATCATTTTTTAGAACATTTTTATCATCCTCCAGAAGAAACCCCATATTCTTTTGCAATAATCTCATTCCTCACATTCCCCTGAGAATCAGGTAACCATTCATCTACTTTCTGTCTATACAAATTTGCCTATTCTGGACATTTCATATAGATGGGATCATACAATACATGATCTTTTGGGACGGGGCTCTCTGACAGCATAATGTTTTCCAGATTCATCATGTTGTATCAGTACTTACCCCTTTTACTGCTGAAAGATATTCTATTATATGGAATCATATACCACATTTTATTATGCACCCATCAGTTGATGAGATTTGAATCACTTCTACTTTTTGGCTAACATGAATAATGCCTCAATGGACACTCATGTAGAAGTTTTTGTGTGGCATATGTTTTCAGTTCTCTTGAGTGTATACCTACAAGTGGAACTGCTGAGTTGGTCAGATGGTTAATTCTATGTTTAAAGTTGAGGAACTGCCAAAATATTTTTGAAAGAAAGACCACCAGAATTCCTACTAGCAGTGAATGAGGGTCCCAATTTCTGCACATCCCTATCAACACTTGCTATGATTTATTTTTTATTGTAGCCAGCCTACTGAGTAAGAAATGGTATTTCACTATGGTTTCGATTTACATTACCTTGATGGTTAATGGTATGAGCATGTTTCCCTGTGCTTGTTGGCCATTTGTGTGTCTTCTGTGGAGCAATGTCTATTCAGGTTATTTGACTACTTGAAATTGAGTTATCTGTGGTTTTTTTTTTATTTTTATGGATACAGAATAGTTGTACATATTTATGAGGTACATGTGATATTGTGATACAACCATACAATGTGTAATTATCAAAACTGAGTAATTGGGATATCCATCACCTCATTTATCATTCGGCACAGCAAAGGAAACAATCAACAAAGTGAAGAGACAACCTATGGAATAAAAGGAAATGTTTGCAAATCATCCATCCGATGGGGGATTAATAACCAGAATATATAAGGAACTCTAACAACTCAATAGCAAAAAAGCAAATAATCCAATTTAAAAATGGACAGAAGATCTGAACAGATATTTCTGAAGAGAAGGCATACACATGGCTTTCAGGTATATGAAAAAATGCTTAACATTATTAATCATTAAGGAAATGCAAATCAAAACCACAATGAGATATAACCTCACCCCAGTTAAAACAGCTATTATTAAAAAGACAAAAATGACAAACATTTATCATTTATTTGTATTGGGGATATTTCAAGCCTTATCTTCTAGCTATTTTGAAATATACAATAAATTATCGTTAACTATAGTCATCTTTCTT
>NW_016805422.1:2273824-2288549 GCF_001698545.2 Rhinopithecus bieti
TTCCAGGTGAGGCGATGCCTCGCCCTGCTTCAGCTCTCGCTGGTCAGGCTGCAGCAGCTGACCAGCACCGATTGTCCGGCACTCCCTAGTGAGATGACTCCAGTACCTCAGTTGAAAATGCAGAAATCACCAGTCTTCTGTGTCGCTCGCGCTGGGAGTTGGAGACTGGAGCTGTTCCTATTCGGCCATCTTGCTCCGCCCCGTCATCTTACTTTTGTAGTGAACACTGAATTTTATTCCTTCTATCTGCCTGTTTTCTTGTGCTTGTTAACCAACCCCTTTTTATCTCATCCCTTCCCAGCCTCCGGCAACCATCATTCTATTCACTACCTCCATGAGATCATTTTTTTAGCTCCCAGGTGAGTGAGAACATGCAATATTTGTCTTTCTGTGCCTGTTTTATTTCACTTAACATAATGTCCTCTAGTTCAATCCATGCTGCTGCAAATGACAGGGCTTCATTTTTCTATGGCTGAAAAATTTTCCATTGTGTATATAAACCACATTTGCTTTATCCATTCATTCACTGATTGACACTTAGGTAGATTTTATATCTTGGCTATTGTGAATAGCACTGCAATAAACATGAGAGTGCAAATAATATCTCTGATATACTGATTTCCATATATACACACACACACACACATGCACACACATGAGTGGGATTGTTTGATCTTATAGAGTAGCTCTATCTTTAGTTTTTTTTTAGGAACTTCCAACTGTTTTCCATAGTGGCTATGCTAATTTACATTGCCACCAACAGTGTAGTGTATGAGCATTTCATTTTCTCCATATCCTCAACAGCATTTGGATTCTTGTTTGGTTGGGTTTTGTTTGTTTGTTTGTTTTGGCTTTTGAATAATTGCCATTTTAACTGTGGGGAGATATCTCTTTGTGGTTTTGCTTTGCATCTCTTCAATGATTAGTGATGTTGAGCATTTTTTCATATACCTAATGGTCATTTGTATGTCTTCTTTTGAGAAATACCTGTTCAGAACCTTTGCTCATTTTTAACTGGATTATTTGTCATTTTGCTATTGAGTTGTTTGAGTTTCTTACATATTCTGGTTACTAGTCCATTGTCAGATAAACACTTTGCAAATGTTTTCTTTTTATTTGTGGGTTGTATCTTCACTTTGTTGATTGTTTCCCTAGCTGTGCATAAACTTTTTAGCTTGATATAATCCCATTTTTCATTTTTTTCTTTTGTTGCCTGTGCTTCTAAGGTCTAACTCAAGAAATCTTTGCCCAGACCAGTGTCCTGAAGTGGCTCCCCAATATTTTCTTCAAGTAGTTTCTTAGCTTCAGGTCTTACATTTAAGTCTTTAACTCATTTTGATTTGATTTTTGACTGTGGTGAGAGATAGAGGTCTAGTTTCATTCTTCTGAATATGGCCATCCGTTTTCACAGCACCTATTATTGAAGAAACTGCTTTCCCCAATGTATGTTATTGGCACCTTCATCAAAATGAGTTGGCTATACATGTGAGGATTTATTTCTGGGGTTTCCTATTCTGTTGCATTGGTCTATGTGTCTGTTTCTGTGCCAGTACCATGCTGTTTTGGTTACTACAGCTTTGTAGTATATTTTGAAGGCAGGTAATGTGATGCCTCCAGCTTTGTTTTTATATTCAAGATTGCTTTGACCATTTTGGTTTCTGAAGTTAAATACAAACTCTAGATTTAAAAATACATATTTACATAAGTCATTGGTATTTTGGAAAAGATTTCATTGAATCTATGTATCTCTTTGTGTAGTATGTATGTTAAAAAATATTAATTCTTCCAGTCCATGAACCTGGGATATTTTTTCTTTTTTGTGTCCTCTTCAATTTCTTTCATCAGTGTTTTATAGCTTTCATTGCAGATGTTTTTTGTTTCTTTGGTTAAGTTTATTCTTGGGTAATTTTTGATAGCTATTGTACAATAAATGAGATTGCTTTCTTGATTTCTTTTTTGGATAGTTCACTATTAGCTAGTACAGAAACACTACTGATATCTGTATGTTAATTTTGTAGCCTCCAACTTTACTGGATTCCTTTACCAATTCTAGCAGTTTTTTTGGTGAAGTCTTTAGGATTTTTCTAAATGTTAGATTATATCACCTGCAAACAAGAATAATTTGACTTTTTCCTTTCCAATGTGGTTGCCTTTTCTGTCTTTCTTTTGTTTGATTTCTCTGGCTATGACTTCTGGTACAATGCTCAATAGGAGTAATGATAGTGAGCATCTTTGTCTTGTTCCAGATCTTAGATGTAAAGCTTTCAATTTTTCCCCATTCATTATGGTGCTAGATGTGAGTTTGTCATATGTGACCTTTACTGTTTTGAGGTATGTTCCTTCTGTACCTAGTTTTTTGAGAGATTTTATCATGAAGAGATATTAAATTTCATTGAGTGATTTATGGTATTTATTGAAATGATTTAAATCATATGGGTTTTTTGCCCTTGATTCTATTAATGTGATGTACCACATTTATTGATTTGTGTATGTTGACCCATCCTTGCATTCCTGGGATGAACCCCACTTGATAATAATAAATAATCTTTTTAATGTGTGGTTGAATTCAATTTGCTGATACTTTATTGAAGATTTTTGCAACTATGTTCATCAATGATATTGGCCTGCAGTTTTCTTTTTTGTTGTTGTTGTGTCTTTGTCTGGTTTTGGTATCAGAATGATGCTCACCTCACAAAAATGAGTTTGGAAGTATTTCTTCTTCCTCGATTTTCTGAGTTTCAGTAGAATTGGCATTAGTTCTTCTTGAAGTATTTAGTAGAATCCTAGCAGTGAAGGCATCAGGTTCTGGACTTTTCTATGATGGGAAAATTTTTATTACTGTTTCTATCTTTTTATTCATTACTGGTATGTTCAAGTTTTCTGTTTCTTCATGCTTTAATCTTGGTAAGTTGTATGTGTCTAGAAACATATCCATCTCTTCTAGGTCTTGAAATGTATTGGCATATAGTTGCTCATAATAGTCTGTAACGATACTTTGAATTCCTCCTTTGTAATGTCTCCTTTGTTGTCTCTGGTTTTATTTAATTTGGGTCTTCTTTTTTCTTTGTTAGTCTAGTTAGTGGTTTATCAATTTTGTATGTTTGGCAACTTTTTGCCAAACATACAAAAATGGCAACTTTTTCTTTCATTGATCCTTTATCATTTTTTAGCTTCTATTTTGTTTAGTTCTGCTCTGATCTGTAATCTTTTCTTCTACTAATTTTGGATTTGGTGTGTTCCTGATTTTCTAGTTCCTTGAGGTGTATCTTTAGGTTGTTTATTTGAAGTCTTTCTACTTTTTTGATGTTTTTGCTATTTTTTGCTATAAATGTTGGCATTTATTGCTATAAACTTGCCTGTTAGCACTGCTTTGCAGTATCCTATAGGTATGGTATGTTGTGTTTCCATTTTCACTTGTTTTAAGATATTTTTATTTCTTTTTTAATTTCTTCATGACCCTTTAGTCATTCAGGAGCATGTTAATTTCTAGTTATTTGTACAGTTTCTAAGGTTCCTCTTCTTATCAATTTCTAGTTTTATTCCCTTCTGGTCAGAAAAGATGCTTGATACAGTTTCTATTTCTTTGAAGTTGTTGAAATTGTTTTGTGGCCTTAAGTATGGACTCCTCTAGATAATGTTCTACGTGTTGATGAGAAGAACGTGTATTCGGCAGCAGCTGGGTGAAATGTTTGTAAATGTCAGCTAATTCCATTTGGTCTAGAGTATAATTTAATTCTGATGTTTCTTTGGTGATTTTTTATTTGCATGATCTGCCTGTTACTGAAAGTGGAGCATTGAAGTTCCCTACTATTATTGTATTAAAGTCTATTTACACCTTTAGCTCTGTTAACATTAGCTTTATATGTTTGGATACTCCAATGTTGGTTGCATACATAATTATAATTGTTATATTCTCTTGTTGAATTGAACCCTTTATCATATAATTATTTCCTTTGTTTCTTCATAGTTTTGACATGAAATATATTTTATCTGATATATGTGTAGCTACTCCTTCTCTTTTTTGGGTTTCCATTTGCATGGAATATCTTTTTCAAGTTCTTCACTCTCAGTCTATGTGTGTCTTTATAGATGAAGTGGGTTTCTTGTAGGAGCATATACTTGGGTCTTTTTATTCATTTAGCCACTCTACATCTTTTAATTGGATAATTTAGTCCATTTCCATTTAACATTATTATTGATGGTAAGGACTTACTACTGTCATTTTGTTATTTTTTTCCTCTGGCTATTTTGTATGTCGTCTCTTCCTTTTTTCCTTTCCTACTGTCTTCTTTTGTGGACAAGTGATTTTCACTGTTAGCATGTTTTCTTTTTCTTTTAGTATATCTATTAATAGATTTTTGCTTTGTGCTTACCATGAGGCTTACTAAAACACATTTTAGCTATAGCAAATTATTTTAACTGATGACACGATGAAAAGAAACAAATAATCAAAAAAAAACTTAAGAAATGTACACTAACTTTATTCCTCCATTTTCTGACTTTTCGTTTTCATATCTTTTATATTGTCTATCTCTTAAGAAATTGTGGTTATTATTTTGATAGATTTTAGTTTTCATGCTAAAGATAGCAGTAGTTGATACATCACTATTATGGCATTACAGTTTTATGAATTTGTCTGCAGACTGACTTTTACTAGTGACTTGTATACCTTAAGATGATTTATTGTTGCACATTAGCATCCTTTTCTTTCAGATTGAAGAACTCTCTTTAGCATTTCTTATAAGATAAATTCCCTCAGCTTTTCTTTGTCTGGGAAAGTCTTTATCTCTTCTTCATGTTTGAAGTAGAGCTTTGCTGGATATAGTATACTTGGTTAAATGTTTTATTTCCTTCCATCATTTTGAATCTGTCATCTTAATTTCTCCTGGCCTGTAAGGTTTCCACTGAGAAGTCTGCTGCCAGGTATATCAAAGCCCCTTTATATGTTATTAGCTTCTTTTCAATTGCTGTTTTTAGAGTTCTGTCATTGTCCTTAACCTTTGAGAGTTTGATTATTTTATGTTTCAGAGTAGTTTTATTTGGGCTGGATCTGCTTGGTGTCTTGTTGCACCTGGATATTCATACCTTTATCTGGGTTCGGAAAGTTGTTATTTCTTTGAAAAAAAACTTTCTATCCCAACTTCTTTTTCTCACTACATCCTCTTTATGGCCACTGACTCTTGGATTTTTCCCTTTTGAGGCTATTTTCTAGATTTTGTAAGTGTACTTCATTCTTTTTCATTGTTTTTTCTCCTCTGAGTGTGTATTTTCAAATAGTCTATCTTTCAACTCGCTAATCCCTTTCTTCTGCATGATCAGTTTTGCTGCTGAGACATTCTGCTGCATTTTTCTGATTTTCAATTTGATTTTCAGCTCCAGGTTATCTGTTTGATTTATTTCTTATTATTTCAATCTCTTTGTTAAATTTCTTTGATACCATTCTGAATTCCTTCTCTGTGTTATCTTGAAGTTCATTGAGCTTCCTCAAGATAGCAATTTTGAATTCCCTGAGAGGTTACATATCTCTGTCACTGCAGGATTTGTTATTGGTGCCTTATTTAGTCTGTTTGGTGAGGTCATATTTTCCTGAAAGTTCTTGATGTTTGTGGAAATTTGTCCATTTCTGGCATAGAAAAGTTAGGTATTTATTTCACTCTTCACAGCCTAGTCTTGTGTGTACCAATTCTTTAGAGGGCTGATTTTTGGTTCTTCATAAGGTATTTATTTATGTAGATAGTTGTTCAATTTGATGTTCCTGCAGGAAGTTTGCTTGCAGGAAGGTTCTATTTGGCCATCTTGTTCTGCTTTTCTCCCATCTTGAAATTATTAAGTGGTATGGGTTCTTTTTATATTCTATACACAAATCCAATACTAATACATAATTTGAAAATATTTTCTGTCATTCAGTGGATTGTCTTATCGCTCCTTCATGGTGTCCTTGGAAGCACAAAAATTTTTAAATTCAATCAAGTCCAATTAATCTATTTTTTATTTTGTTGCTTATGTTTTTAGTGACATATCTTAGTAATCTTTGTTTTGTACAAGGTCATGAAGATTTGTCACTGTTTTATTCTGAGAGTTTTAGTTCATATGTTCATATTTTCAATCCATTTTGAGTTAATTTTTGTATATGATATGATGGAGCCCAACTTCATTATTTTGCCTGTGGATAGCCAGTTGTCAGAGTGTCATTTATTTAAAGGACTATTCTTTCTTCTTTGAATTGTTTTAATGCTCTTGTAAAGCATCAACTAATATAAATATTATGGTTTATTTCTGGTCTCTCTATTCTACTCCATTGATCTATATATCTGTCTTTAAGTCCATACCACACTGTGTTGTTTATTATATCTTTGTAGTAAACTTTTAAATTGAGAAGTGTGAGTTCTCCAACTTTGTTATTCTTTTCCAACATTATTTTGACTATTTGGGTCCCTTAACTTTCTGTGTAAATTTTAGTATCAGCTAGTCAATTTCTATAAAGAAGCCAAATGGCATTTTGTTGGGCATTGAATCCCCTTGCCATCTTAACAATATTAAGTCTTCTGATTCACAAACATGAGATGTCTTTCCACTTATTTAGATCTTCTTTAATTTCTTTCAACAATGTTTTCTGGTTGTAACAGTCTACTTTGCATTTATTTTGTTAACTTTATTTCTAAGTATTTTATTATTTAGATACTTTTAAATATATAATTATTTTCTTAATTTCATTTTCAGGTTGTTCAATGTGAGTTCATAGAAATATAACTACATTTTGTATTTATCTTGTATCCTATCACCTTGGTAAACTCATTGATTAGTTCTACTGGGGTTTTTTTGTAGTAAATTCCTTAGAATTTCTACTGAAAAAAAAGAGCATGTGATCCATGAATAGAGATAGTTTTAATTCTTCCTTTTCAATCTGAATACCTATTATTTCTTTTCTCCGTCCTTATTGTTCTAGTTATTATAACAGAAGCAGTGAGTTCAGACATCCTTGTCTTGTTTCTTTCCTAGAGTAAACCCTTCAGTCTTCCACTTTTGACTACTATAATAATTGTGAACATTCTGTAGACATCTTTATTCAAGCTGAGGAGGTTCTCTTCTATTTCCAGTTTGTTCAATATTTTTATCATAAATATCGTTGGACTTTATCAGTTGTTTTTCTGCATCTCTTGAGATGATCATGTGCCTTTTGTCTTTATTCTATTGATATGGCATATGGCTTTAACTATTTTTTTTTCTGTGTTAACCAACCTTGCATTCCTGGGATAAACCCTAGTAGTAGTAGTGTATAATCCTTTATATATGATGCTAGATTTGTTTTACTAGTATTTTGTTGCAGATTTTTTGCGAATATTAATTTCATTTCATTGTGGTTAAAACATCCTTAGTATGATTTCAATCCTTTTAAATGTATTGAGGCTTGTGAATCTTGGTTTATACCCTAATATATGGTGTATCCTGTAAATTCTTATATGTGCACTTGAGAAGAATGTGTATTCTGCTTGTTATGCTAGGTAGAATGTTCTATAGATGTATGTTAGGTCTAGTTTGTGTAGAGTGTTGTTCAATTATCCCATTTCTTTGTTGATATTCTGCCTAGTCTATCCATTTTTAAAAGTGGAGTTTTTAAGTCTTGAACTATCATGAAATTGTTTACTTCTCACTTCAGTTCTGCTGGATTCTCCTTTCTGCATTTGGGGCTCTGCTGTGCATGTATGTTTATAATTGTTACATCTTTCTGATAGATTGGCCCATTTATCATTATGAAATCTTGCTGTCTACTAATTTTTTAAAATATCTGTTTGTCTCATATTAGTCTAGCCACTCTAGCTTTCTTGTGATTGTGGTTTACATGAAATAGCTTTTTCACTTTTTTATTTCAATCTATGTTTCTTTATGTATAGTGTGTTTCCTATAGATAGCATATAGTTGAGTCTCTTTTTCTATCCTATCTGAAAATCCCTGCATTTTGATGTGGTTATTTAATTTATCCACATTTTGTTTTCTATATATCTCATTTCTCTTTTGTTCCTGTATTACTCCTTTACTGCTTTCTTCAGCATTACATGAACATTTATTTTCTAAAGTAACATTTTAACTCCTTCAATGACTTTTTCACAATATTTAATTCCTTCCATTATTTTTTCACTATATTTTAAAGTTATCTTTTGTGGTTATTTTAGTGTTTGCCATATAAATCTTAACTTACCAAAATCTACTTAAGATTTATACTAAATTAATTTAAGTGAGACCTATAAACGTTACTCCTTTATAGCTCTCTCACCCTTTTCCCTTTTTTGTGCTATTATCATTATACATATTAACCTATTAATCCATATATGGTATAAACCCAACATCAAATTGTAATATCTATTACTTTATATATTTGTATGTCTTGTAAATATGCCAAGAGAAGAGCACAAAGCAAATACATATTCCTAGTATTTATTATGGTAACCTTCTTCTGGTTCTCTTCATTTATTTGTACTGATTTGTATTACCACCACTTGTCATTTTCTTACTCCAATATAGCTTTATTCCCATCACCTTCTCTGTGCTTTTATTAGTAAACATTATATTTCTATGTTATAGATTCCACAATGCAATTATATACATATTGTTTTGTAAAGTTTCTTTATAAATTAGTTAATAAAAGGGGAATAAATGTGCATTCTCATTCTCTTTTATAACTATATAAATTATCTTTACCAGTGTTCTTTATTTGTGCATGTGTGAATGGGTTCAAATTACTAGGTTGGTACAAAAGTAATTGTGGTTTTTCGCCATTAAAAGTAACAACAACAACAAAAAAAACGCAATTACTTTTGTACCAACCTAATACACTCTAGAGTCACTTAACTGAAGAATTTCCTTTAGTATTTCTTATAAGGTGGATTTGCTATGCTAGCAACAAATTTCTCATTTTTGTTTGTCTGAGAGTCTGTATATCATCTTCATTTTTGGAAGACTGTCTCCTGGATATAAGGTTCTTGTTTGACAGGTGTTGTTTATTTTTATTTTTAGAACTCCAAATATGTCATTCCATTGTCTTCTGGCCTCCATTGTTTCTGCTAAAAAGTTTCTGGTAAGATGCTAATCTTATTGGATTATGAGATGTGTGTGGATTGGATTTAGTTGGTTTTTTTTTTTTTTTTTTTTTTTTTTTTTTTTTTTTTTTTTTTTTTTTTGTATGTGATGTGTCATTTAGTTTTCTCTTGCTACTTTCAAGATTTTCTCTTTATCTTTGGCTTTCAGCAATTTTACTATGATGTGTCTGTGTAAGGGTCTTTTTGTATTTATCCCATTAGAGTTTGTTGAGTTTCTTGGATGTGAGATGAACATTTTCTCATGAAATTTGGGAAGTTTTTAGCCATTATTTCTTCTAATATTTTTTCTAGCCCTTTTTCTAGTTCTTTCTCTCCTCTTCTTCTAGCACTCCCATTACATGTGTGCTGGCATGCTTACCAGTTTTCTTCATTCTTTCCTTTTTCTCTGTTCTTTGGATTGCATAATCTCCATTAATATTTATTCAAGTTTACTAATTCTTTCTTCTGCCAGTAAACATTACTGTTAGGCCCCTGTACTGGTAATTTCTAGAGACTTTAAATGGTTGATTTTTGTTTGTTTTGTTTTTTATCATTCTCACTGGAAATTGTTCTTCAATGGGGAGTGAGTTCTTAGAGTTGTTTGTGCTGTCATTTTAGAAGTGGACTTCCCTTCTCTGCTTTTAATTGTTTACCTCTTCAGTGGTAAAATCTCTTCTCTTCTTTAGCCCATTTGACTAGCAAAAACACCACATATCTTATACCAAGGTACTACCCAGACACCTGCTAATTGACAAATCTTATAAATAGTTCTTGCTTCTGCCTTCTGGCACTGTGGCTCACGTTCATTAATAGTTGAAATTCTCCCTTCCCATAGTTTCACTATTCCAGCCACTCCCAGCCATAAAATGGCTGTCTTTCTTTCTACCTACTCTTAAGTGCTGGTGCATTCAGAAAAAGCCCCTTTCACTGTCTCTCTTCTCTTGGTACTCAAGACGCCCTGGAAGTCTTATCCACAGCCATTGCTTCCACTGCTATGTGTGTCTTCTAACTACCAGTGCGTATCTCCAGTCAAAAGCTGCCATTAAGCTCCAGCGCCACGAATCCAACTGCCAACTAGACATTTCTGTTGAAGTGCTCACAGACACCTCGAATTTAATAAATACATCTAAGATTTAACTCCTTTTTTTCCTCAAAGTTCATTAGTTTCTCTTATATTTCATATTCCAGTTGATTACATCCAAGTGTCCAGCCACCTAAACTAGGAATTGAGGAACTTTCCTCAGGTCCTCTTCCCTTCTCAACTCACATTATATTGTTTTTAGGAATGAGTTTTATTCCACAATGCCCCTGCCTAGTTGAAGCCTCTACTGTTTGCCAACCAGGCTAGCATAACTTTCCATATTCTGCTACTGCCAATCCAGTCTCTGCAGGGCAATTAAAGTGATCTTTCTAAACCACAAATCTGATTATGTTACCCCTCTCCAAAACGTTTGCATTAGCACCAGCATTGTCTACAACTGTGTTCCCCAAATGCAGTCATTTGATCACTACTTTTGTGACTTTTGACATAACAACCATCATCGTGTTTATTTGCATAGTACTTATACCATTATTTACATACTTAGATTTATAACAAAAGGATATGTGATCTTTGAATTTGAAAAATCAGTATCACTTATCATAGGGAAAGTATAAAAATAAATTCATAGCTATTAAACAAAAAATATTTGTCTGTATACCACTAAAAGCTTCTTGCATCACAGCATTAGCACACCTACCATACTTGAGAACACATAGGCTCAGAGAAAAGTCATGGGAATTATATATAAAGCAAGGACTCTCAAACTTTATCTCCCACTCCGTACACCCTACCCTCTAGTCTCACTAAAATACATTTTATGGTTCAAGCATCAGGCTGTCTCCTTCCTGTGTACCTTTATACAAACTATTTATTTACATCAAGGAATGAGTGTTATTTTGTCATTTCTTTCTTTTTTAAAAAGAAAGTCTTTAGTATCTATAGCATCAGACCAGTCCAATGGGAAAGGATAACCAACAGAAATCAAATTGAATCAAGGCAAGAACCATGTATCTTTCATTCACCACCACATATCCTATCAAACACAGTGCCTATAGTGTATTAGGTGCATAATATTTGCTGAATAAATGTGTCTAAAAAGAAGATATACTATAATTGCAAATAAGCTTCTCTGATAAATATTTTATATTTAAAAGTATCCAGATATTTTGTTAAAAAAGCAAGGCCTAGTGTGTACAATATGCCACCATTTGTGTAAAACACACACACACGTACAGTGACTACCTAAAAATGCAGAGAAAAGTGAAGACTATCTAAAATGACAGTAAAAGGGGCTTAATAATTACAATGAGACAGAAAGTGTAAACAGGAGCCATCCCAGGGCAAACCAACACATAAGCTCTCCTGGCCAAAATACTACTTGAATGTATCAGAAAATGAAGCAGATAAATTCTGAGCAACAGAACCGCACATACACCCTTAGAGGGTGCATTCATTCTAGATAGGATGAAAACTTTTTTTCACTATATGCCTGTTTATATAACTTAAATTTCTATAATGCATATGTTAACATACCAAATGCAGGCATATTACTTTAAGAAAATGGTTTAAGCCAAGTACAAAATTTAGGAGTCCATAACTGAGAGGAAATAATTCTGTTTTTAAAAGGTCACATAACCTGTACCTGCATATTAGGATAGTTAAAAATAATATTACCCTGCATCTTGGAATCAAACAAAAAATTAAAGGCAAGTATGTCTAAGGAGGAAATGTCAGCCTATTAGAAGCAAGCAGATGGTAAAAGAGTAACCAATTATTTTAAATTCAACCAGGCCTCTAGGTTCAGAAAAATCACAGCAATTTTATAGAAGTCAGTATCTTGTCATACCAAATGGGGAAGCTCCCAGAAAACTAGAAATGGGTAAACATTACTTTTTTTTCAAAACATGACAAAAGGGGAAATGTTTCATAAATATTTGTCAACAAGTACAGCATGAATCACAGAAAAATGTCTACAGCACATTAATAAATGCACCAATCATTAAAGCTAAGAAAAAGAAGGGAGCTAGCATTTATTGTATTACTGTGCCAGGCACTGTGGTGGATGTTTAATGTTCTGTTCCATTTAAAACAGTCATTGTAAGGTAAGGGGAAATGTTGCTTTGATTGGCCAGACCTGGGTCATGTATCCACCCTTGGAAATCAGGGTATACTCAACTGAGGGAGAAATGCTTCTCCAGAGAAAAACTGGGATGCAGTTACCAAATTGGAAACGAGACTAGGCATGTAAGAGGAACACTCACCTGCAACAACATTTAGCTTTAGCTACGTTAAAAAAAATTAAAGTATGCAGATCTCAGAAAGTAAGAGTATATGTGCAGTTCTGCTGGTCAGAATTTGTCTGCCTTATTTTCTGGCACATTCAAGTGATATTTTGGCCAGGAAAGCTTATGCGTTGGTTTGCCCTGGGATGGTTCCTGTTTACACTTTTTGTCTCACTGTAATTATTAGGCACCCCTTTTACTCTCAAATGTGTTCTAAGTTTTGAGAAGTAAATTATAAGGCAAGACTAGATCTTGGCAAACAAGAGAACATCAGGAGGGTATATGTCCAGAATGGGGAAAGCCTGAGCTTAAAAAAAAAAAAAAAAAAAAAATGTGCTGGAAAAACTAGGGATGTTTATCCAAGAGAAAGCTAACATGAGGCTTGAGAGGCATAAGAGTCACTTAAAAAGAAGGGTGGGGATAGAATTGTTTTGTGTGATTTCAGGAGATAAACCAGTATCATGGGTAGAGTTACAAGGAGCAGATTTCATCTCCATATGGGAAAGAAATTTATCAACATCGGTTGGACTTGTTCAAACATATTGAGGAAGGACCAAAACGGAAGAGATCTTTGGCTTTTGAAAGGTTTTGCTAAGAGTCATGGGATGGGATTCCCATCAGACAGATCTTCAAGAGTAGACCTAAAGCAGGGTAGACCTAAAGGGTAGACCTAAAGCAGGCATTAGGATAAAGCAGCAGGAAATCAAGAAACAGATTTTTAAAAGAAGATTAATCATTCTCACCTCTTTTTCCAGGCCTGAGAAAATTCAGTCAATTGTGAAGCAACTCTACAATTATTAAAGGATAAAAAGAGCAGGCATTTCTATGTGTTTATTTCCCCTTTGCCTTTATCTTTCTATCTGACTCTTACTTTCCTTTTGCCCTGATATCATCATCTTATAAAATAAGACTTCTTTGATTTATATATATTTATAAACACCTCGAATTGGTTTAGGAAAAAGTAGGGAGTAAATAAGTAGAAAGTAACATAATAAAAATGGTTTTAAGTGTTTATAAACCTACTTTCTTACACACTTTGGTAAACAAAATGAAAATTCTATGGTAATATCCCATGCAAACTGCTTTCTCTGCATTGATCCACTTTTACAAACAGGAAAGCTCGAGTTCCCTCTTTCCAGCATCCCCTGCTCAGAACACTCCCTGGAGTCAGAGTCCCTTCTTATTTGTAGCTGCTTGAATTGCATTTCAGATGAAGGAGTCTCTGGGGTGGCACAAAGATGACCACACGTTCTCCTTGACCGCCCTGTAACCATGTGGTGGCTCTAAACATTCGGCCTCATCTGCAGGATGCAAGCACAGGAGTCCCTCTCACTATAAAAAACACCATGCCCAGTGTTTCAAACACTGCTGCATTGGGTCTCAGACACAAGTGTGCTGCTTCCAGCCATTCAGTCTTGTTAACCCAGGGAGTTAATTATAAGTTTCAATTTCACTCTGAGACTGTCACAGAAACCAGAATCTTTGACAAGTGTCAAGTGAAGTTCAGACCAATCCACCAACATTGGCACCACAGCAGAAGTGTTTTGTTTATGGTCATAAATCGTCCTTTGACTGGATCCTCAAAATTGGTAGTTTCCCACACACATATCAGCACTGTCATTCAACAACCAAAAATTACTATAAATCAGAGGAAATTTGTGATTAATTAACGAAATTGCAATTCAAGTACAATTTCATTAAAACATCTTCAATAAGGCTATCTAATTCAAAAGTAATTGTCTAGTAAAGAATTTCATCGTAAGAATCAGTGTAAACAAAGAAAAAAATAAACAACCCCATCAAAAAGTGGGCAAACAATATGAACAGACACTTCTCAAAAGAAGACATTCATACAGCCAACAGACACATGAAAAAATGCTCATCATCACTCACCATCAGAGAAATGCAAATCAAAACCACAATGAGATACCATCTCACACCAGTTAGAATGGCAATCATTAAAAAATCAGGAAACAACAGGTGCTGGAGAGGATGTGGAGAAATAGGAACACTTTTACACTGTTGGTGGGACTGTAAACTAGTTCAACCATTGTGGAAAACAGTGTGGCAATTCCTCAAGGATCTAGAACTAGAAATACCATATGACCCAGCCATCCCATTACTGGGGATATACCCAAAGGATTATAAGTCATGCTGCTATAAAGACACATGCACACGTATGTTTATTGCGGCACTATTCACAATAGCAAAGACTTGGAATCAACCCAAATGTCCATCAGTGACACACTGGATTAAGAAAATGTGGCACATATACACCATGGAATACTATGCAGCCATAAAAAAGGATGAGTTCGTGTCCTTTGTAG
>NW_016805422.1:2290064-2426875 GCF_001698545.2 Rhinopithecus bieti
AAAAAAAAAAAAAAAAAAAAAATTATATTCTATGTCCAATGCATCCTTTAAATGGATGCATTTTTCTTTTGTTAATGGTACTTCAATAAAGCTTAAAAAGAAAAAATCATAAAAGGAATATCCATTAGATCACATAGATACACAGATTTCTGTGTGTGTATATATATATATACACACACATATATACAAATATATGTATATATACAAATTTGTATATATATATATATATTTGTGTTTTTGTGGAAAACAAAATTCCTACATACTCTATGTATATGGCCAAGCAGTTACAATTTTACTAGAAAATAAGCAATATACTTCAAATCTTTGAACAATATAGTATTTTTAGATAAGAGTTCCTTGTAATTTTTCCAATTCTTCCTATAAGAAAGTATATAAGCTAGACACGGAGTAAGCAAGGCATTCGAATACTTTTGGTATGAATATACTATAAATGAACATGATTTTTTAAAAAATGAAATTAATCAGCAGGGTTTTTCTTCCTACTGTTAGATAGCCTGACTTCCATTATATCATTATTATTATCCAATTTGTTGCAGTAGTCCAAATCATTCATTATCTATGTTTGAAAAAAGCGGTCAGGGCATTTGTACTACTAATAAAGTCAGTGAAATGTTAAACTTATGGAGAAAACATTCTCATTTTATTTTTAAAGCAAACTGTTGAGGAAATTAAAACTGTTCATCTTGTAAGAAATGCAAAATCTCAGCTCTTAAAATGGACTGTTAGCAATTAGAGAACAGAAAGAAGTCCCTCTGGGGGGGCTTCGGTGGCCATTTGCCAATAATTAGCTTTCCTCATACAGCAGCATGTATTAGAATCACCTGGAGGGTCTGTTAAAACTCAGATGGCCAGGCCGTACGCCCAGAGTTTTCCATTCAGGTCTGGGGTGGGGCATATTTGCACTTCAACAAGTTCCCAGGAAAGCCGATAGTGCTGGTCTATAGACCATACTTTGACAAGAGGAGTGGCCACAGAGGAAGAGCAAAGAAGAAACTAGAATTGACAGAGGATGAGTAAAGCTTGGCCACAAGTCAATGAGGGAAGGAATGACGTTCTTGTCAATGCAAGCTATTGACTAATCACTAAGGTAGGGCTTGGGAGGGACCAAAGCCTTTTTACTAAGTGATGGATAGCATTTGAGCTGTACCTTATGAGACTGATAAAGATAGGGGAAAAGTGTACATCGGTGAAGGAGACATTGGGGGCAAAGGAACAACCTTGGGAAGTACAGAATATTGTCAGGGAACAAGGGAGGATCTGATCAAAGGGAAAGCAGGGGTAAATGAGATGGGAGGGTGGTGTTAGCTTGTGGGGATGCTTCTCTCCACGGCTGTGGAGGGCGCGCTGCTCTGTGGAGTGAGAAGTTCCATCTTCTGCATCACACAGCCCTACGTGGTTTTATGGGGGCTTTTTCTTTCCATTGCTGGACCATTGCCCACACTGATCCTCTAATGAAAAGGACCTTCTCACCATTCTTCACTCTGTCACTAAAACTCAATCTTCACTTCAAAGACCAGTTCAAGCCCTATTGCATCCTGTGTTTCTCTCTAAAGACCAAATTCACTTTGAACTGTCCCACCCCGATCTACACCTTGCTAGGCATTCCCCTTTTCTCTAAGCTACATGTATTTGACATCTCTGCAACCAATCAGAAACTTCTCTCGGGATAAGGGCCATGTCATCCTATAATGTCCAGTTTGGTGCCAGCTGCACAATAAGAATTGAAAAAAAAATACTTCACTGGTCGATTGGCAGGTTACTAATACATAATCAGCAATTGTTGTTGAGGTTTAATTTATTTTAGTGGTACACGAGCAGTTCCAGAATGTGCAGCATCAGTATCCCCTGGGAATGGGTTAGAAAGGCCCAGACCCAGGCCCTGCCCCAGACCCAGGAAATCCCAAACTGTGGGGTGGGGCCAGAAATCTGTTTTAAAACAAGTCTCTCAGGTGATTCTGATACATGGTCAAGCTTACAAACCACTGCTTTCTACAAAGCCTGAATCCCAAAACAAGTTCAGATAGCTTGTAAGGGTCTATAGATTGCACAGTGATCATTTTTATCATTATTTTAATGATAAAATAATTTAAATAGGAATAAAAAATGCTTCGAAGACAAAGCAAGTATAGGAAAACTTAACAGAGCCAACACTGTGCTTAGCGCAAAACAAATACCTCCAAAATCCTTTACACATGTCAGAGGTGGACCATTAAAGGGCCCCTGTGCTTTCTTTTTCTTTCTTTCTTTCTTTTTTTTTTTTTTTAATTTTTTTTGTGGAGACACTATGGTGCTTAGGCTGTTCTCAAACTCCTGGGCTCAAGTGATCCTCCTGCCTCGGCCTTCCAATGTCCTGGGATTGGACTCTGTGCTCTCTCTGAAGAAGCACGGTCAGTTATCAATTCGGTGCCTTGAGAAGAAAAGTCACTTTGAAGCACAATTTCTGGTAGTGAGACCTCCTGGAGCATCCTCATAGAGGGATGGCTGTGTAACCTACAGTCTAATGTTCCCAACAACAAAACATACATGAATGTTCCCCAAAACACAATGAGTCCCCCGAGGCTGTTTCTCAATATTAGTTGATGATTGTTGCAGGCCAGATGCAATGCCTCTGAGGGGACTCTCTAGGGCAGGGAGATAAGCAGCTCCTGAAGATCTGAACTCAATGCAGGGACATAATCTCAGGTGCCCAGAGGAACAAATGAACTGCAAACCCTCAACCACTCCTCCATAAACACTTTCTCTCACTGCACTTCTGACACAAAACAGCAGCAACCCCGAGATTCCACCCAGTTAAATGCTGGGGTGCAGCCATCATGGGAAATTGCCCAGCACAGTCACATAGTCACGGCATTGGGGAATGGCGGGGCGAGGAGGTGTTAATTCCTGATTTATTCCTGCATCATTTCCCTTTCAATTGAGTGAGTGTGAAGCTACAGTGGTTAAGTACAGGAGCTGCCTGAGCAATCATTTGCATAAGAAAGATCTGCTGAAATTATTCTTTCACAACAGGGAAGAGTTATTCTGTTTCCATACCTCAAATCATAATCTTAAAATGACCCTTACTTAAGGTTGGCCACAAATTAACAGGTTTGCTCTTATTATTTGCTCTACTGAAGAAAAATTTAAATTTGAGGACTCAGTATTCACACTGAGATTGTACTTACAAATACATACGAAATGTGCAACATAAAAAGAGCCTGTAAGGGGCTCATAACTCATCTCCAACACGTTCTGCTATTTACCTGATTTGCAAGAGGGGAGAGTAGGCAAATAAAACAGAATTTTATTTTATTTCTGTTTTGTTTGATGTCGTTTATTTTAAAACTTATTTTCAAGAAAACTGAAACATCGTAAGTACTATTTAAGCCCCTAAATCTCAGGCCCAGGAGCAAAAAGATCCACAGTATTCTTCTTCCATAGAAATTATCTTGGAAAAAGAGAAATCAGGCAGAGTCTAATGTTTTAGTCAGGTGTCAGCAAACTTTTTCTTTAAAAGTTTTAAAGAGGGCCAGGCATGGTGGCTCATGTCTGTAATCTTAGCACTTTGGGAGGCCAGAGTGGGAGGACAGGTTGAGCTCAGGAGTTCAAGACCAGCCTGGGCAACATAGTGAGACCTCCCATCCCCCATCTCTACCAAAAAATCAAAAAAATTACTCAGGCATTGCGGCATGTGCCTGTGGTCCCGCTACTCAGGAGGCTAGGGTGGGAGGATTGCTTGGGCCCAGATTGAGGTTGCAGTGAGCTGTGATTGTGCCACTGCACTCCAGCCTGGGTGACAGCATGAAACTCTGTCTCAAAAAAAAAAAAAAAAAAAAAGATATTAAGGAAACTTCTTGTCAGGACTCTGAGCCCAAGCCAAACCATCGCATCCCGTGTGACTTGCACCTATACGCCCAGATGGCCTGAAGTAACTGAAGAATCACAAAAGAAGTGCAAATGCCCTGCCTCGCCTTAACCGATGACATTCCACCGCGAAAGAAGTCAAAATGGCCGGTCCTTGCCTTAAGGGATGACATTATCTTGTGAAATTCCTTTTCCTGGCTCATCCTGGCTCAAAAGCTCCCCACTGAGCACCTTGTGACCCCACTCCTGCCTGCCAGAGAACAACCCCCCTTTGACTGTAATTTTCCTTTACCTACCCAAATCCTATAAAATGGCCCCACCCTTATCTCCCTTTGCTGACTCTCCTTTCTGACTCAGCCCGCCTGCACCCAGGTGAAATCAACAGCCATGTTGCTCACACAAAGCCTGTTTGGTGGGCTCTTCACAGGGACGCGCATGACACTTCTGTGGGCCACGTGGTCTCTGCAAATTACTCAACAAAATCATCGCAGCAGGAAAGCATCCCCAGACAACATGTAAACTAATGGGAGTGGCTGTGTTTCTGTAACATTTTATTTACAAAAACAGGTAGCTTCTAAATTTGGCTCATGATCTGTAATTTTCCTGCTGCCTAGGGGAAAAGCTTACTACAAACACCCAGGAGTAAGCTATTTTAAAAAGCAAAGTAATCTAAATTAGGAAACTCCTTCTTCACTCATCACCCGGTCCCTTGTTAGAAATGCATCCCTGCATTTCATGTTGCTTTCAGATTGATCTTTCCAAACAGCCATTCCCTGCTCAAAACCCTTTAAATGCTCTCTGTTATTTAAATGTTCCCTGTTCTGCGTTATCTAAAATCTAAACTTCTTAGTATGACATTTAAGGAACTCCCTCCACAGCAAGGCCCCAGCCTCCTCCTGCGCACTATTCCTGCACTGCTTTGCACACACAGCATGCTCACTCCTCCAAGCACTCCTTCTGCCTGCTGCAAGCACTGCTAATCACCTGCCTAGTATCCTGCTCTTCTTCCTAACAGAATCCCTATAATGTTGGGGAAGACAGTAGACTCACATTAAAAAAAGCCAGTATTTCCTACCCTACCTTGTAAATAGGGGTGGCCAATGGGATATAGAAAGTCATTGGCTGGGACATGACTTATTTTTTAAAGAAAATGTTTTTCTCTTAAATTTAAGGAAAAACAATCTTTAATACGATATACTGTATATATTTTATTTTCAATATATTATGATGTTTTGACATCTTAAAAAACAAAACAAAACATTTCTAGCTGGGAAGAGACTGCCCCCAACCAACACCTTGGCCAATTCTTAGAGATAGCAAAGGGTTCAGCCCAGCATGTCCACGATCTGCAAACTAACCAACCCAGAGCCCCACCTGCTCCATCTGGCCTGTACACCCCAGGAGAAGATATTCCTCTGGCTAAATCATCCCAGGGCCAAGCACTAGGTAAACTAGAGACCATGCCCATAGCTTAGAGCCCCTCATATTACTCAAACTAGCAATCCCTAAACTGTTCACCCAGTTTTGCCTTGCTCTTCCTATGTAAACCCCAATAAAGGCTCTGGTCTAAGCCTTCTCTCTCCTGTCTTCTGCTTCCTGACTGTCTGGCATCTTTCCCATGTAGTCCTGTCTGGCAGGCTCCACCTCTTGTCTCTGAGGGCAAGTGAGTATAATATACTTTTATTTTCCGGTCTCCTCTTCTGGCCACTTCTGTCTGCCCTCACATAAAAAAAATAGAAAACGTGGGGTTTACTCAGATGGTAGTTGTCCTTTTGCTCTTCCCTGCGTTTTTCTTTCTTTCATTTTTTAAATCTTCTTTCTGGAACTATGACATGATGGTTGGGGCTACTGGGGCCACCTTGTGGCCTTGAAGTGACCTTGATGATAGAAGTCATGACCTAAGGATGGCAAAATAAAAACAAAGAAACTGGCTCCATGATGATATGAAGTCAATTAAATCAGTCCTGGGCAATCTACCTCTGAATTTCATGTAATGTGAGAGAAAAATAAAATCCTTCCTAGTTTAAGTCACCGTTATTTCAGGTCTCTGTAACCAGTTAGCCAAATGTATTCTCCAACTGATACAATAGCCCTGTGTTTTCCTCATGCTATTCAATCTCTTGAGGATGCCCTTCTTTCCTCTATCTTCCATTTCTCCACTTTTCAAAATGTGGAGTCTTCAAAATGTGGCACCAATGCCAGCTCCTCCTGAATTATTTCCTCCTTCCACAGCTACTCAATACTTTGCTTTTCCCCTTTGTAATGGCAACATGAGAGCTCAACAATAGGCTCTACAATCCACCATGAGACTGTAAGCACATCATTAACCTCTCCAAAGCTGCCTTCCTTCATCTGCAAGACGGGGATGGAGAAAGTTCTGATTCATATTATTATTGAGATAAATAAATGAGATATAGTACATGAAACAGTGTAATGCCTGACACATAACTAAGTACTCAATAAATACCCCAATGGTTATTATTATTATTATTATTATTATTGCTATTATACTTGTGTCTCCATTCATTGATTTTAGGTCTGTCTGTCTCCCTGAGAGCATAAAAGTACATGACAATGACTCATCCTCCTCATATTCCCCTTGCTTCTAATTTACAGGTTAGGTGGATTGATGAACAAAGGAACAAATAGCCGGATTATACTAACTAATATAATAATGGCCGGGAAGGTGTAATGTACCTGCCCAAGGACTTTCTCTAGACAAAAGAAACATTAGAAGGCAAACTTGACAATAACACATGAACATATTCCCAGTAATAGCCCATTCATTTCAAATATTGTTTTGTCTGCTTACAGAGGCTTGTGTCACTGGCAAATTGGTGGAAGTGATAACACACTTGTGCAACCCGAGCAAGCTCCTTGTGCAACAGAAGGGAAAATATGCGAATGCATATTTCATCAGGCAGTAGTAGCCACTGGGAAAAATTGGCATCTCTATTGTGTCCTTGGAATGGAACAAGAGACAATGTACCATTAAAAGGCTAGTGCAGCAGGGAAAGATCACACATCTCCAAAAGAAAAGAAATGAAATGCACTGCATTTGCACAAAACACATATACCTCACAGAGACCAGGATCTCTTTTCTTCCCTTCCACCTACCTCAGCCCAGCTCACACACAACAAAGTCCATATCCCAAAGTTTGGAAACCAAAATGAAAAACATCAATGGAAAAGCCTAACTTAAGAATTTTAAATCCCTCTGGGCTCACTACTCTGTACCACCTTGTTGGTATTTGTCAACCATGGCTCAAGGTCTTCCACATCTGTCTCTGGTGTGGTGCTGTCCACAAATATTACTAGTGTCTGGCAAGGAGAAACCCTGACCACAATTCTGTGGCTCCCTGTTTGACTACGTCCCCCAGGCATAGCCCAGTCCACATGAGGGGAGACAGCCTCAGCTGCTGGTGCTGGACAAGACCCTTGAATTGGTCAAAGCGTCTTTATCACCAGCTGATATGGTTTGGCTGCATCCCCAACCAAATCTCATCTTGAATTGTAGTTCCCATAATCCCCACATGTCATGGGAGGGACCCAGTGAGAGGTAATTGAATCATGGGGCCAATTACCCCCATGCTCTTCTTATGAGAGTGAGTTCTCCTGACATTTGAGAGTTTTATAAGGGGCTTTCCCCCTTTTTGTTTGGCACTTCTTGCTGCTGCCATGTGAAGAAGGATGTGTTTGCTTTCCCTTCCGCTATGATTCTAAGTTTCCTGAGGTCTCCCCAGTCATGCTGCACTGTGAGTCAATTAAACCTCTTTCCTGTATAAATTACCCAGTCTTGGGTATGTCTTTATTAGCAGAGTGAGAACAGACTGATACACCAGCTTTCTTGCCCCTCCCAGATCAGACATCAGGAAGTTGTTCAGACTTTTTCATTTTAGAGAGCGCTCGTGATATCATACAGAACTGGGTCTCCACTGGGAACATGTAGCTCTAAACCATGTATTCTTTGAAAAGCTGAAATCCCAGTTCAATATGGTGCCCTTCTGGGTTTCAGAGTAACTGACAAAAAGTGATCATATTTCATGTTTTATTGTTAGTCACTCTATAATCTTATACATTACATAAATAAGGCAAATGTGATAAACCTGTGCTCTTGTCTCAATTCTGGAATAAATCTGAAATGCTCACTTCCAATCCAGGATTCTGTATGTTAGTGTAGCAAAAATGTAATTACATCTTTTCTAGAGCCTGACCCTTTGTTTCTCATTTAAATAAACATCAATTCAACCATCAAGAATAAGAGGCAATTCAAATATTTAATGGATGCTTTTGAAAAATATCAAAGGGAACCCAATTCCAATACAGTGTTTAAAACTTCCACTTTGCTGTTTCTCCCTCTTTCTTCTCTCACTCTGGAGTGGCCTAGGCTGTTCTTGCTGTTCTCTCTAAGCTGCCCCAAATGTTCTGCTCACCCACTTCACATCCCTCCCGCTGCAGTCTGGATTAATTATTTCCTTGTAGTAGCTTTATTCCTTTCTAGTACAAAATCTCAGTGGCCTGTGCTTTCTTGAATTCTGCAGCATTTTCCTCACAATATTATAATTAGCAACATAAATTTCTAGGATTCAAGAAGCCAGAAAGGCTGTATGTACTCATGTATTTAAAATTTGTTATCCTTGTTACATGAAGCATCTAAACTACAGGTACAATATAAGCCCCATGGAAAACACGCTCTTTAGAATAGCAGGGAAAGTACACTATATGATTTTTTTTAAAAACTAAACCATTTTAAAATATATTTGTAAATCATAAAAGTGACCTATGAGTTATCTATTTCATTCTAGTGGATCAATGGGCATTTGTAACACACACAGAGACACACAAGAAAACATCTGTTCTTTGATGAGCTTGCCTCTCATTTATGTGCTATCTCAAGTCTTTGAGGATTCAGGTTGACACTCTTAGCTTTTTATTTTACTTATGATTATGGATTTCACAATGCTCAATATTTTTACTTTATGAAAGCTGTGCTTTTTATCTTGTGCTTAATGATGCCAACATTGCATATTAGAATTTTTTTAAGGGTATCTAAATAAGAGCAGGAACACCTGGAAAAGGCATGGCTGTTTGCCAAGGTTCCCACCTGCATTAAATCACTTGTTAATATACATGATTGCCAATGATGTACTTTAAAATCGTTTTCACTCCAATTGCCATGACTCTGCTAAAGCAATGATTGGTGAAGAAAAACTCTAAAATCCCCACCTGGCTTTGGGAAAAAAGACACAATTCACAGACTCAGCCTCTCCCATCTACCACGTCCCATGCCCAGGAAATTACCAAATGACTTTCCTTCTCAAGCAAGGTCTTTCCCTTTTGGAAATGCTAGGATTATTCAAAATTAAATAATGAGATCAGGATGTTGATTATTCACTCAGTGCATGGCCTGTGTACCTTATTTTCTCTCTCCACATCTTTAGGGACATTCTTTTTTTTTTTTTTTTTTTTTTTTTGAGACGGAGTCTCGCTCTGTCACCCAGGCTGGAGTGCAGTGGCCAGCTCTCAGCTCACTGCAAGCTCCGCCTCTTTAGGGACATTCTTACAAAGGAGTTTTTCAACACATCCTAGAAGAAGAAAAGAAATTTAGCGCTTAAGGCCAAACAGAGGAAACCAAACAGTGACTTATCCCTCTAGTCTAATGAGAGACTATCTCTGCTACCCCAAGGAAGTTGTAAGTAACCACATTCAATTCAAAGAAAGGAAAACCTATCCTGGGAAGTTGTGACAAGCCTGCAGATTTCAAACTTTCAATCATTGAGAAAACCAATTTGCTAACAAAGACTCCAGAAAAGATCATGGCCTTTCAGCAAACAGAGGACATCTTAGTTTGATTATATTTTCCTATTACAGAGTGATGAACTGGCAAGCACCAATTACAATGCTCTAAGGAATAGCTTCTTCCACTTCATAGCTACCCCTTTGTTATTTCTTGACAGATTAAGAATAAAAGAATACCAGGTGATGAAAAGGAGAAAGCCACTGGATGGATTCCCTCA
This sequence comes from Rhinopithecus bieti, assembly GCF_001698545.2. Lineage (NCBI taxonomy): Eukaryota > Metazoa > Chordata > Mammalia > Primates > Cercopithecidae > Rhinopithecus > Rhinopithecus bieti. The sequence goes on from NW_016805422.1 coordinate 2,299,946, forward strand.
TTTCATCTGACAATTGTAAGGCATATCTTTGTCAGAATATTCAGGCATCAGTTTTTAAACATTTAGAGTCTATGGGAAAGAACCCCATGGTCTGTGATTAGTTATATCAAAGCTACAAGCCCATTCCACACCAATTCTTGGAGAAAATGGAAGCTCATGATGCTTAAAAGCCTTTACTTTGACCATTCTTTTTAGTTGAGGGATTACCAACTTCAAAGTATCAAAGTGCTGCTCACTTCCTCTCACCTCCCTTGCCTCTGTCAAAAATGTTTTGTTTACAGTGACTTGGATGAAAACATTATTTAGAGATATTAACGTTAGGGAAAGTTGGATGAATGGTATACAGGAAATTTCTGTAGTATTTTTGCAACTTTTTTGTAAATATAAAATTATTTCAAAATAAAATTTTTTTTAAAAGTTAGATATGTGGCCAAGAAGCATATTTTTAAAAGTTCAATAGAGAGCTTTAGATGATCATTAGAGAAATGTAAATCAAAACCACAAAGAGATACCACCTCAAACCAGTCAAAATGACCATTATTGAAAAGTCAAAAAATAACAGACGTTGGTGAGATTGTGGAGAAAAGGGGATGCTTATACACTGTTGGTGGGAGTGTAAATTAGTTCAACCATTGTGGAAAGCAGTGTTGCGATTCCTCAAAGACCTAAAAACAGAATTACTGTTCAACCCAGCAATCCCATTACTGGGTATATACCCAAAGTGACATAAATCATTCTATCATGAAGACACACGCATGTGTATGTTCACTGCAGCACTATTCACAATAGCAAAGATACAGAATCAACCTAAATGCCCATTAATAGTAGAACTGGATAAAGAAAAATGGTACATATCCATCATGGAATACTATGTAGCCATAAAAAGGAGTAAGAGTATGTCCTTTGCAGGAACATGAATGCAGCTACAGGCCATTATCCTTAACAAATCAACTCAGGAACAGAAAATCAAATACCACATGTTCTCACTTACAAGTGGAAGCTAAATGATGAAAACATGTGGACACAAAGAGGTATACAACAGACACTGTGGCCTACCAGACAGTGAAGGGTGGAAGGAGAGAGGGGAGCAGAAAAAATAACTATTGATAACTAGGCTTAGTACCTGGGTGATAAAATAATCTGTACAACAAACCCCTATGACACAAGTTTACCTGTATAACAAACCTGCACATGTACCCCTGAACCTAAAAAAAAGATAATGACAACAGTGATAAAGATTGCTCACTACATCACAAGCGAGGAAAGCTAATTGCTCTAGATTGACTGAAACAATGAAGAGAGCAATTTCATGCTAACATGCAAACTGATGTTTTATTACTATTTCTTACAAAAATGCCTTTACTGCTGTAAAACCATGAGAATGTGTGTTGGTCAACGTGACCAGGATTCTAGTGAGGAAAAGGTTACAAGCTCCAGCAGTTAAATGAATACATCCTCTTCTATACTAGATCTCTTAGAGGTTTGAAGTGCAGAATGGATGTGTTTGTATGCAGAATTGTTGGCATACTTTGCCTCTGTGAGCCAAGTGCAACAAGACTAGTGGCCAACAACAGAAAATGGGATAGAGCGCCATCAGACTGAGCTCCCACACACCTTCCTGGCAGGCAGCTGTAGCGCCAGGTCCTTGCCCCGCCTGTCCCAATATACCATAACCAGCGTCGCACTCCTCACACAGACCTACACCAGGGCAGTAAAGAAATCCTTCCCTGCAGTGAAAGATGAGAAAAATGAAGAATGGGTTTACATTCTTGTCTAAAGTATAACTACCTACAGCTATGTAGAATCAGAGAAAGAAGAAAATTTAAGTACTGTTGACACTCACCCCATGAATATCTTTTCCCCGGTATCACTATGACAAATGGAATCTTATGCAGAAAATTAGAAGGCCAGTAACTCTGAGTACTTCAACAAGTTTTAGAGAGTAAATCCATTACCGGAGTAAGCAGAATTCAAATCCTCTCCATAATTCGGATCAAATGGAACAGTACCTAGCACAGTTCTTGGTACACAACAGGCATCGAATCAATTAGTTTTCTTCCTCTAAGTGGCCTCATAAATATGGAGATACATATTAATATCTAAATACATGCTTGTTTGTGGTATTGAATGTGGTAACTGAGACTAGGAGAATCATATATATCTTGGAAAATAAGGACAGAGAACGTAAATTAGGCTGAAGACAAATGAGCAGGGACTGAGGGATATAGCATTTGCATGTACAAGAGAAACATCTAGAATAAAGCCTGGTGAAATCAAAGGCATTTTTATATTAGGTCTATTCAGCCACATTCAATAAAGCCCCCCCAAGGATCAAGGAGTCAGCCTATGAAGTTGGAGGGTAAATGAGCGTAGGTGGACTGCAAGCGAAAGAGCTTACTAATTCTCTTTTGTAATAAACTTTTCGTACAGAATAATTTGGATGTACAGGAAAGCAGAAAAGGTAATACAGAGACTTCCTGTATACCCTCCCTTTGTTTTTCCTGTTACCATCTTACATTACCATGGGAGATTTGTCACGACTAAGAAACCAACGTTGGCAAATTACTATTTAATAAACTCCACGCTGTATTCAGATTTTAATAGTGTCTTTCCTAATGTCCTTTTCCTGTTTCAGGATCCCATTCAAGAGATAACATTACCTTTAGTCTTCATGTCTTCTTAGGCTCCTCTCATCAGGGACAGCCTCTGAGGCTTTTCTTGTTTTTCATGACCTTGGCACTTTGAAGAGTAATGATCAGGTATTCTGTGGACTGTTCCTCAATTTGGGTTTATCTAATGCTTTCCACATGGTTAGACTGGGGTTAGGTGTGGGAGGGACAATTCTACACAGGTGCTGCACCCATCCCCCTACATGAGGAGTAGAAGCTTTCAACACGACTCGTCACAGATGATGTTAGCCTCGACCACCTGGCTGCCATCGTGTTTACTAGGCTTCTCCCCAGAAAAATCACTTTTTCCCCCTTATATATTTCAATAAGACACTAACTATAGCCCACACTCAAATCAGAAGGAAGGACTAAGTTCTACCTCTTTATTGCATATGTTAATAATACATAAAATATTTGGGATTCTTCTGTAGGGAAAATTTCTCTCTTCTCCCCTATTTATTTAATCACTCATTCAGTCATTTGTATCAGTATAGCCTCAGGGACATTTATTTTATACTTTCAGTTATAACCTAATACTACATTATTTATTTTATTGCTCAAATTATTCCAGCTTTGTTCAGCTCTTTTCAGGATTACTCCTGTGCCCCTTTGATATGCCCCAGTCTTTTGCTGTTTGAGCAATTCCTTACTTTCTAATACTATAGGAGGTTACAGATCATTTTACATATTCCTTGCCCCAGCTCTAGAATGGCCATCTCTCCAAGGAGACCTGGTTTCTTTATTAGAGAATAGTATTAGAAAACAAGACCTGTGCACTGAGTGCTACCCCTCACTTTCTGTGCTCACAGATTACACTACAACAATCTGTGACAGGCTTGGCCTTCCTCCGGAGCATGTCCTTGGGCTGCCGGCATCTTCTTACTGAATTGGGGTTGTCATGTGTCACAGGCAACCTCTATGCCTCTGGCTTCATGCATCTATGTGGCGGGACTTCAGTTTGTGTAATTTTCCTGCCCTCTCTCACACCCATCACTCACTCACAGGAGGTAGTGTGAATTACCTGCTTGGAGATTTTGCAAACGGAAACTGAGTTTGCCCAACCCCTTCAAAGCTCTCTCTTTCCAACGTGCCTGACAGAAGAACAGAGGCAATGGTTAGCTGTCTGACAGTCCAAAGGGTCTGGGGTATCTAATACGCTGACAATCCGGTGGGAAAGTCAATCTCATTTACGGGTAGAGACCTAGGAGGCCCACTGTGGCCATGCTGCTAAGTCAACTAATCAATCACTCATTTGTGTGTTCCTTATTCAACAAATGCTTTTTTACCTCCTACACATGCCAGGCACTATTCTAGGTGCTAGCGATACAGCAGTGGAAAAACGGACAAGCAAGAAACAGATTTCCTGCCATCGTGGAGCTTACATACCAGCAGGGAATACAGATAATAAGGAAACATAGATATGTAAGTGATGCATATCTATTTTTGTGTATATATGAGTGATATAAAGAGGTAGGACAGGTTGACTCGGGCGAGTGCCTGGGAGGACAGAGGCGGTAAGGGCCAAATTCTGACAGCCACTGACTCTGAGGGACACTGGAAGCCAGTAGATGACTTTGAACACAGGAATAATATATTTCTTCTCCTTTCTTGTTTTTTAGGAATCACTTTGATTGTTAGCCGTGTTCAAAACAGCCTACTGATGGGAGTAGTGGGAAGTGGGACAGCAAAAAACAAGGGTGAAAGCAGAAGCCCAGCTGGGCAACTCCTGGGATAATCTAGACCAGAGAATGGCAGCTTGGACATGGTGGCGGCAATGGACATGGCACATGAAAGAGAAGAAACCTCAGATTACTCCAAGGTGTTTTGCCTGAGTGACTGGCAGGCAGAGCCAAACTACACCAAGATGGGAGACCTACAAAAGGGGCAGGTTGAAGTGGAAATGATCAGTTGGATCAAGTGGAATTGAACATATTCAATTTGAAACATGTTAAGTGAGCAATGGAGACGAAAGGGTTAATATCAGGCCTGTGAAAACATGGTCTCCCTAAATGTTTCCTAAGAAACAGGAGAGTTAAGACAAATGGGGAGTGTCTTTTCCACTGTTTGTTGATTGGCTCTGCACCTGGGATAGGGGACCTGTGGGTTGACATGCAGGTCTTAGAACTGCAAATGACTTGAATAATATAAAACATTAATAAGAAAAAGGAACTATGGCTTCTCTGTGTCAAGGTCACCCCATAAACCCTGACTCTCATCCATAGCAGCCTTGTATACCCCAACTGGGAGACAGGGCAAAAAGGGATGGTATGTGGGTCACTGCCAGGCCCCTTGATAATATGAAGATGCTATGTCTGCTGTAAGTCCTGCTATGGGTCTTGCTATAAAGCCATCTAAACATAATATTAAAACCTATTTGTGTCTCATGAGTCTGATGCTGACTTGAACCCATAACCACAACTGTGCTGCTGCATCATAAAGCGGCTATTTTAATCTCTCCTTGTCTGACTGTCTGGCTCCTTTAATTCTAAAACTGGGGAGGGAAGAGGATGGCATTAATTATTGACTCCCTAAATTTCCCCATCTCGGTGGCTGTGATTTGTGCAAATTAGTCTTTATGGTAACTCAGAAGGCAAGAAGCTAACTGCAGACATGAAAATCCAACACTGTCGGAACTATTAAATCTTTACCCAACACTTGGAACCACAAAATGTCTCTAGTGCTGCTCCTTTAATGATGAACATATGGTTCTCTAAACAGAAAGAAAGAGCTGGTCTTCTGTGCTGGTGGCCACCAAAAACACAGAACAAAATGGCCCATGGCAGAGGCCAAGACAGACCATGCACACAATGGTGCCACCCTCTCCTTGGAAGGCTGCGCTCTCACCAGGAGCAGAACAGCCCCTGGTCACAGGAGTCACTTCACCACTTTATGAATCATCTCTATCATCACATCAACACAGGTCATGGAAACCACAGAAAGACTGATCTGCAGAGAGATTTTGCAGAGGTTCTGATAGGCATGTTGATCCCTCATCACACAGAGCTACCAGAGTTGAGCCAGACACTCCCTCCTTCCTCAAGTGTAAGAAGAAGAGGAGTAAGAGCATATTATAATGCTCTCACTTCAGGGAACAGCAACATAGGCTATGACAACTAATTCATGCAGCAAGCTCACTGAGGCCCTGCTATGAGCTGACATCGCTTTAGACCGTGGGGATACAGCAGTGAACACAACAGACAATCACCTCTTCCTTCATGGAGCTTACATTCCAGTGTAGTAAGACAAAAAAGATGATGGTTTTTAAAAATATATATTTATTTTGAATGGCTGGTGCCATTCAACCATGGTTCTGTAATCAGAAATCTCTGAAGTCAAGTTTTAAAAACTCCTCCTGAGACCACAGATGTCATGAGTGCTCTTCCAAGAGTGATGCTAACATTTGGGCACTTGGAGAGTCATGGCTCCACTTCTTCCCTCCTGCTTATCAGTTCCTCCCGGATTTTACGGTTTCATCGGGGCTGGCGCATGCAGCTGCCCCCTTTTTGCTTCCGTTAGTCTGACAGATTAGGCCAGTTGGTTTATTAATGACTTGGCCACCTACCAACGGCATAAGCAGCGGGATAAATCCCAGCGGAGGGTCTCTCCTCTGCTTCTGCTGAGCTTGGTCTTGAAATGCTTTGAGATCTACAGCAGTAACAGCACAAGGAAACAACTTAATTGCTCGATGGTAGCGCGGCTTTGCAGTTGCTTATCCGAGAGAATCATCTTTTGGAAATTAACATGTACATCTCCTCGATGCCATGACAAACTCACAAAATCTCATCTCTCTGGTCTGAGAAATATGCCTAGAACAAAATGACTGATTGGATGATTTCATTTACTTCAGTTAAGAGACCACAGCTCATTAGGCCTTTAATACAGATCTACAACATCAGGACTCCCCAAACGATGTTTTCCTTGCTAAATGACCCCAAAACATATAATCTGGAAATAAGGAGGCACCTGAAAACTATGACTACATACCATCTGTGCTCAAAGGAAACAGACAACCCACCATATAATTTAGGTAAAGACTACTCAACAGAATTTACCCCTTTCTCTTTCTCTTCACTGTCTAAAAACTGCAATGGCAATAGTATTGTCCCCTTTAACAAGCATAAGGAAACCTCTTTCCTTATACATAATTCAATGCCTTTCACTCCACTCTCTGCATGTCCTTACACATGGATGGACCACCCGGCCAGCTGTCTGGATGGCAGACCCCAGGGAGCGGCCCCATGTCGTTAACTCACTGGACTGACTAAGGCAGCACCACAGGGAGATACAGAAGCCAATCAATGAGAGGACAAACGGACTCTGGTTTCCTCCTAGCACTTAACGCAGGCTGTTCACCTCAGCCCTGCAACATTTCAGGCAGTCTGACTCCTGCTTCATGAGCCTGAAAAACAGAACTGGTTCTGCTCTCAGCGACCACTCCACAGAGCACACTGCAGTCCCTGAGCAAGCAGAAATTGAGGAGACAAACCCAAAGAGATGAGAAAAGGCAGAAGGAGCAGCTTTCTGTTCCCAGGCAATTTTGAGAGTTATAAATAGATGAGGGGGAGGGATAAATGTAAAGAAAACACTTACTATAGAAAGAAATACAAATCTTAAATATTTAGACAATGAAAGAAGCAAAAAGAACTGCCGTAAAAGTCACTCTGCATACAGGCTCATACGAGACATGACAACTGTCAAATAACTATGCTAAGCAATGAAATGCCTTCATCCCCAGTTACTTTTGCTATTAATTGCAATTTCACAAAGGTTTTCAAGATCTTCCACAAGAGAAAAAAAGATGCAATGCTTTTTCAAAGTTTTGCAGGAGTTTTATGTCAGGAAACAAACTGGTTTGCACATTCGGAAGGTGGAAGTTAAGAAGGTTACATTTTTCCTCACATATTTTGGAGGCATCTGGACAGCCCTATTTAAAAAAAAAAAAAAAAAGCACCTGACCTTTGAAAAGCTCATAAGACAAAATCAGCTTTATTTTCTATTAGAGATCTGCTATAAAGAGCTAAGTATTTTTAACAAAAGAATGTGCATCTGTAGCTACGGAGTTGCTCGCACCATCGCAGCCTGTTTGTAGTAGGGATTGCTAACACGGCCAGCCTGCATGTTAAGACAGCATCATCCACTAGAGGCCAGAATGAGACTGTCATGTACAGGCAAATCAAATACAGACTCAGGAAGCACCAGAGCATCAGGAAGTGACACCAATACTGGAGATGACATGCTGGCAAAATGCATTTCTAAATCCTCTTACACAGTTTCTGTCCACATCTAAATCAGTGGGTAAATGAGGCACTAAAGGATAACATCTGTCAGCAAGAGGCTGATACTGTATTGAAGACTCAGAAACTGTAACAAAAATGGACCATTCTTTCCTGAATGGAAGTTGAGAAGGAAGGAAAACAGGAGGCAGGGCATGGCTGCTGGTGAGAGAGGGGCCAAGACACAAATATGTATCTGATATAGGAGGCAGGAGAACAGAGAAATGGAAAGGGAAAATGCCTTTGGAGTTCCTGGACCTGGAACTGGACTGGGAGCTAGCTACAGCCTCATGCATCAGTGGGGAATTGGTTAACAACACGCAGCACAGGCACAGCATGGAGCATGATGCTGCCACCTGACAACTGAGGTAGGCCTGTCTGTTGGTATGGAAAGACCTCCTAGACATGCTTAAGTAAGAAAGTAGTAGACACTATGCTCTTTAACGATGACATCTGTGTGAATTTTTTAAGGATGCATATGCACACACATACACATAAAATCCTTCTAAAGGCTCACACCTGTAATCCCAGCACTTTGGGAGGCCGAGGTAGGTGGATCACCTGAGGTCAGGAGTTCGAGGCCAGCCTGACTAACACAGTAAAACCCTGTCTCTACTAAAAATACAAAAATTACCTGGATGTAGTGGCAAGCATCTGTAAGCCCAGCTACTTGGGAGGCTGAGGCAGGAGAATTGCTTGAACCTGGGAGGCGGAGATTGCAGTGAGCCGAGATCATGCCATTGCACTCTAGCCTGGGAGACAGAGCGAGACTCTGTCTCAAAAAAAAAAAAAAAAAAGAAAGAAAGAAAATTCATTCTAAAAAGATGCACAAACACAAGAAGCCTCCCAATTAGAGGCCTTGCACTTGCCACTGGCCCTGTTCAGAAAGGTCCTTTCCCAGATCAACCCCCACTGAGTTCTTTACTCATTTACCATCTCAGCAAGACACCCCTGCCATTGTATTTAAAAATCAGTGCCTCCAATACTATTGTCTCCCTTTGCTGCCTTATTTTCCTCAAAACACCTGATATCATCTGGCACATTCCATGGCTTATTCATTTATTCACGGGTTTTATTTTTTATCTCACTCCTCTGGAATGTAAGCTCCACGAAGGAAGAGGCAATTTTGTCTGTTGTGTTCACTGCTGTATCCCCAGAGTCTAAATCGATGTCAGCTCATAGGAGGGCCTCAGTGAGCTTGCTACGTGAATTAGTTAAGTCATAGCCTATGTTGCTGTTCCCTGAAGTGAGAAAAGAGCTAGGAGTTACTCAGGTTACCAAGGAAACAATGCTGTGTTGAGGCTGCCAGTCTGGACATGACTTCCAGCTGACTTTGCTCCAAAGGTGAGTCCAAGAACTCAAGGGCATCTCCCTTCTCTTAGGTCACAGACCAGGATTTTGTATTCTGGAGTGAGTTTGATCAAAGGATCTAACAGAGAAACGCAGCTCATGCAGACCTGTGAATGCAAGAGGGCTTTCCCCCTCCTAGAAAGGCCATCCACTCCATCCAATGACACAGGTTTGGGAGAATCCTGGAGAAGCTGGGGAAGGACACCTGCCTAGCAAGTCAGACCAGGTTGCTGTACCCCGGCTGTTGATGGGAGAACAGCAGTCACAGCCAGACTGTCCATGCATCCCTGTGTGGAACGCAGTTCTCCTCCACACAGCCCACCGCATTCGACCTTGAACCAAAAAGGTGCTGGAGAATGACAAGCAAAAGCCCATCCAGGGTTCTTAGCAGTGGGGAAAGCATATTCCTATCATCATGTTTTGCTGAAATAATTTTGAATTATGCCTTGGACGTAGAGGATGCCAGAGTTTGGATATTCTCTTTGCAGAGGCCTTGGTAACGGAGGGGACACTCCCAAGTAGTAAGGGGATTCTGGGGGCAACTACTTAACCAATCTAGTGCTATTTCAGAATTTTTTAAAAAAATAATTGTGAGAAATGTTTTTGGAGTGAAACATATATTATCACGTGGACCAATATAGCACTTGGACTCAATGTAAATATTAATGGTACTTTTTTCTATTTCTCCACTCCTCACTACAAATTAGTTACTTGCCTGAGATCTAATTTTACTTAATATGTAGGTAAGGGATAGTGCTTGGCATGATTTCATGCTTGGAATATGTAGGTAAGGAAAATTGCTCAGAATGATTCCATGCTTGGTTTGTTTTCTCTTCAGTTCTATTCTCAAGCAGTTTAGCATTTTGTTTTAAATGTTTTAGCTCCTAAGGGCACGAATATATGCAATAATATCTCTCTTCCCAGATTATCAGGCCTACAACTCCTTCAAGCACCCAGAAGCCAGACCAGGACACAGATAAAAATGCTAACATAACACTGCATCATGCGGATGATTTGAAAATACGGTGACTGAGAAGTGACTCATCCCAGATGGCTGTGGGGTCAAACACATCTCCAGTTATGGCCCTCGGGACAAGTGGCAGGCCCCGCACTCATGAGGGCTCTCCATGTGCTGCTCCCTCCTAATGCCCACCAATAAATCCTACTTCCTGTCCAAAAAAAAAAAAAGAAAAACACCCATCATAGAAACATGCACTTTGCTCCTTGAAAGTTCTCATTCAAAGCCTTATTAACTATTATTTAACACATAAGCCTAATAAGTATGTTTAATTAATTTCCAAATCTATGCAGATTGAAAGGAAAATTGGCTAAAAGAAAAGACATGAGTCAAGCAGCTGCAATGACTCAGAGATGTAATAGACAATGATAACAAAAGAGCAAACAGAACTATAAATAATGAATATTCATAATGACAAACAATTGTCAAGCTAATATTTAACTACAACTAACATACATTGTAACGATAGAAAGCTTTCCAATGTACTTTAAAAGGAATTTAACCAGAAATGGCATTAAAAGAAAGCAGTACTTTTTTTGTTTGTTTGTTTGTTTGTTTTTTGAGGTAGGGTCTCACTCTGTTGCCCAGACTGGAGTGCAGTGGCTTGATCTCGGTTCAATGCAAATTTAGTCTCTTGGGTTCAAGCGATTCTCCTGCCTCAGCCTCCTCAGTAGCTAGGATTACAGGCAGCCGCCACCATGCCTGGCTTTTTTTTTTTTTTTTTTTTTTTTTTTTTTTTTTTTAACTTTTAGTAGAGATAGAGTTTCACTATGTTGGCCAGGCTGGTCTCAAACTCCTCACCTCAGGTGATCCTTCCACCTTGGCCTCCCAAACAGCTGGGATTACAGGCTTGAGTCACCGCGTCTGGCCAAGAAATTAGATTTTAAGTGTTCTTACCACAGAAAAGATTAAGTATGTGAAGCATTACATATGTTAAATAGCTTGATTTTGCCATTCCACAAGTATACATATATCAAAACATCATGTTGTACACCATAATATATATAATTTTTACTTGTTAATTAACAATAAGTAAATGGACAGCAGTACTTAAAAGAAAAAGATGTACTTATTTAGATTATTCTCTTATAAGGATCCAACTCTTAATTCTTAAAGCTAGCAAAATGGAAGTTATTGTATATATGGAATCTATATGTATGGATATTATATGTCCCATATATATAATCNTTTAACTTTTAGTAGAGATAGAGTTTCACTATGTTGGCCAGGCTGGTCTCAAACTCCTCACCTCAGGTGATCCTTCCACCTTGGCCTCCCAAACAGCTGGGATTACAGGCTTGAGTCACCGCGTCTGGCCAAGAAATTAGATTTTAAGTGTTCTTACCACAGAAAAGATTAAGTATGTGAAGCATTACATATGTTAAATAGCTTGATTTTGCCATTCCACAAGTATACATATATCAAAACATCATGTTGTACACCATAATATATATAATTTTACTTGTTAATTAACAATAAGTAAATGGACAGCAGTACTTAAAAGAAAAGATGTACTTATTTAGATTATTCTCTTATAAGGATCCAACTCTTAATTCTTAAAGCTAGCAAAATGGAAGTTATTGTATATATGGAATCTATATGTATGGATATTATATGTCCCATATATATAATCGATAGATGATAGACGGCAATCCATTAAAAATTAGTGTGGCTTCCTACAAAATTTACATTTATTTATTCAATAAATAAATATTGAGCACTTCTAGTTCTTAGTGAGCTAGACAGACTTGGCACTGCCCTTGTAGACCCTCCTCATGTTCTATTTCCTTTCTTTTTTTTTTTTTTGAGATGGACTCTCATTCTGTCACCCAGGCTGGAGTGCAGTGGTGCCATCTCGGGTCACTGCTACCTCTGCTTCCCAGGTTCAAGCAATTCTCCTGCCTCAGCCTCCTGAGTAGCTGGGATTACAGGCACTCACCACAATACCTGGCTAATTTTTATATTTTTAGTAGAGACGGGGTTTCATCATATTGCCCAGGCTGGTCTCAAACTCTTGACCTCAAGTGATTTATCAATCTCAGCCACCCAAAGTGCTGGGATTACAGGCATGAGCCACCACATCTGGCCTATTCCATTACATTTTAGGTAAGTTCCTTGAAAGTGAAAAATAGGGTGCCTTGAGAGAAAATGGGTTAAATAGACTAGATCTGTTCTAAAGATGGTAGGGTGGGGGGCTCCCTTGGGGTCCTAAATTTCAGATCTGAAGAGTGAGTATATCACTTAAGTAAGTAAGGAGCTAGCTATGGGTGGGCACTCCATTCAGGAGGAACAGCAAATGCAAAGGCCCTGGGGTGAGAGGGAGTGCATGGTGCTAGCGGAACTAAGGGAGGTCCTGTGGCTGGAGCAAGAGGATGAGAGGCAGGGGTGGAAACACTCGGAACACAAAACACATGCTGATCTAGACAATGTTTATTCTACGGGCAGTGGCAATTCACTGCAGAGTGCCCTTCGAAGATGTTTGAAAAACTCATTTTGATGGCAGTGTGTAGAACAGATCAAAGTGAGAGCCTGAGTGAGCATCTGATTGCTTAAGGGGGACAAGGCAGATGGTGTCACAGTCCTCCAGGGAGAGCTGATGGTAAGAAGGTGAGGATGAAGATGAATAGCTGTATTCAAAAACATTTAGGAGGTAACAGTGGACAGGATTTAGAGATGGACCAAGTATGGATGGTGAGGAAGAGGAAGGAGTAAGAGGCCTCGGTGTTCTGGCCTGGGCAGTTGTGAGCACCGCAGGGCTGGCCACTAGATGGAGGACATGACACAGGCACAGGAATACCACATGGGGTGAGGCAGGGACTGATCAATGTTGTTTCAACTTGCAAAGTTTGGAGTCCTGTGAAGCATCCAAATGAGCATGTCAAGAAAGGTGTATGTATCTGAAGTTCAGAGGCCACATCTGGGTTCAAGATATAAGGTTCAAGCTCTTCACTTACACTGGCTGTGGGTCCTAAGAACTTACAAGGACAAAAGATTTCTATTGCTAAACTCATCACTGGAGGGGACAAAAAAGGTTCTCCGGGAAAAGTGCTTTTGATAAATTTTGTTTCAGATAATTGGACCACTTACACTTTCCAAAGACATTGGATGAAATAAGAAAAATGAATTCCATGTTATAAAGCTCAAAAACACCATACAAATATGTCAACTAATAGGACATGATGACTGCAATTTAATATGAGAAAAAATCAGCTTGCTTGGCACACATGGACTAAGCACATAATAAACATATACTGATTTGATGATGCTGATACTGATAACAATGATGACATGGGAATGTTTTACAAAAGGGATATAAACATATGCCAACAAGATCATTTAGTTCTAGGATAAGTTACTATGTACCAAATAGCCATATTGTTAATACTGGTTTTGCCAATTATAATTCTCAAAGCTCTTCCATATACTGTATTTATATAATCTTCAAAATCATCCTTTAAAGCAGGTGAGACAAATATTATACCCATTTTATAGATGACAAAACTAAATCTCAAAGAGCTTAAGAAACTCAACCAAAGATATTCAGTTAACAAGTGGCAGAGCCATGATTCATCCAAATCTTTGACTTCATTTTCTGTATACCAACACTGGTTAAAAGGAGACCAGAAGAAACATAAAACAAAGCTGATGAAATCTTTGGAAGAGTTTCCTTTAAGAAATGCATCTATGGAAGATTGCCTGAGGCCAAATACAGTATGAAAAATATAAAGGTTTTTGCCATCTTGGAAGGAGAGCAAAGTGAAGAAATGGAGAAAAGTTGAGTACTGAATTGGTATCACTGTGCAGAGTTGCTGGATGAAGCCTCAACAGATTTTCAGATAAGCAAGCCATACATTTTTCTGTTGTCCCACTAGTTTGAGTAGCACTTCTATCACTTGCAATCAAAATAATACTGACTAGTAAATGCAACGATATTGGACAACTCAGTACTTTCTCAACCAAATCCACACAACCTTCCTCTATGACTATGCTCATGCTATTTCTACCAACTGGTATTCGTTTTCTGACCTGTTGAACTCCTCGCCATCCTTCAAACACCCCCTCACTTTGATCTCCAAAATGAAACCTTTACTGACTCCACCAGGACAATCACTTCTCCTTCTTTTGCTCCCCAGGCACTTCATATGCACTTGTCTTACAGAACTTCATCCTCTGGAGTAGGCGTCTCTTCTTCCCCTGGTACAGTATCTTACACATGGTAGACCTTCAATACGTAATCAATTTTACCGCACTGTATAAACTGGAATACTAACTAATTTCTCAGAATACTGCCAATGTTGAAATGTCGAAATGTTTAAAATACTAATATTATGTGACAAAACAAAAGAATGGTCAAACCTTGGCTTTACCTCTCCACGTTTATTAGATGAACACGCCATATCAGACATTTCTCGGGACCTTCTAGAGCTGGTCATTCTGAATATTATTTCGGGGGTAGTAGAATATAACCACCCTAAAAATATGAAATAAGAAGTTGCAAATCTTTCACATTTCATATTAAGCACATAGATTTTATTTTGCAGATATACTCTGTTAATTGTACTAATAAAAGGCATGTCCCTCCACCTCACAAATACTATAAAAATATTATAAGCATATTTTGATAATCTGTATCTTCTACCATTTCAGTTGGTTCTCAAAATAGCTTTGAAATGTTATATTTTACTACTGTTCACAACAAATCATGTAACCTAGTTCCAAAAAACAAGGAAAGTAAATTCAAATAAGAATATTTTTTCATTAAGATCTAGCAAAATGTTTTATATTCCTAATCTGGGTTTATTCTATCAAAGAAAAAGGAATTAATCTTTGTTTTTAATCTACATAGCATTCAAACTGGAAAGGCAAATTTCTATTTTCTAATGCTGGGTTATTAAAATGTATTTCAGATGAAAGGCATATAATGCTTATTTCCATACAAACTACAAGACAGCAAAATGAATAGAATCATCATACTCATGGAAAATGCCAGCACCTCAGAGAGAGGCAGATCCAATCAGAAAAATGCTGTAGCTTTTACCTTTCAGAATAACGATTTACTAAGATTACTTTTAACCAACTAATGGCTTTTGGTCTGACAAAGTACAATAAATATTGGCACAGCATCTTACAGTATATACTATATGCTGATAATTATCCCCATTTGATGTTTATGGAAAATGAAGCCTAGAGGTCTTAATAACAGTGAGTATGTGATGAAGCCAGAGGCCTGGAGGTCTGTGTCTCATCCCCAGTGGCCATGTGACAGGTTATACAAGTGCCAACAAATTGCTGCTCATGAGACTTTTTTGCCCAGCTCTCTCATTTCATACCATAGTAGCCTTCAGGCTTCTAGAAGCTGTTCACCTCTAGAGCTGCCTCTTTGGCCCAGCCTCCTCCTTGGGGGTGGACACTCCCCTCACCTTCCATGGCTGCCTTGCTCCTGCTTCCATCTCTCCACTGTTGTGTCTTCCCTTCTATGCCGGCCCCTTCAGATCTGCCTTTCCCTCCTGGAGATACAATAACTGACTCTGATTCAGACAGTCTAGGCACCTGGAAAGGTAAAGAGGAGTTTCCCTCTTCTGAAAAGAGACCCCTGACACTGCTCCGCACATGCAAATAGCAGAAATATGTTTCCAGTACACCGGCCCCATCCTCTGGTTTATGTGATGGGTCATTACTCCAAGAGAGGCTATCATGGACATCCTGGAATGGCAAGGATCCCTTCACACCAGTTGTGAAAAAGTCCCTGGAAGTGGGATAAATTGAAGGCAGCGGCTTTTCCTTTTGCTCTTGAGTTATTTCCTTGGGTCTCCACTCAGGGTGTCTGCACTAATCTTCTGTGCATCCCAGGTGGTGGCAACTGGTGAAACCAAGTGCTGCCCTGCACATACCATGTGCCATCTGCAGTGGGTTCATGGAAGGTACCAGAATCTGAATGTACATGAAAGGCCACATTCTCCAGGGGGCCCTCCAACATATTCAGCAAGAGGGTGGCAACTTGAGGGCCCGGATAACTTTCAGGATGTGCTAGATCAAACTGCCTCAGAGTTATCTCCAAGAGGGCTGCTTTTTTTCTGTTTTTTTTTTTTTTTTTTTGAGATGGAGTCCCTCTCTGTAGCCCAGGCTGGAGTGCAGTGGCGCAATCTCAGCTCACTGCAACCTCTGCCTCTCAGCTTCAAGCAATTCTCCTGCCTCAGCCTCCCGAGTAGCTAGGATTACAGGCATGAGCCACCACACTCGGCTAATTTTTATATTTTTAGTAGAGATGGGATTTCGCCATGTTGGCAAGGCTGGTCTTGCACTTCTGACCTCATGATCCACCCGTCTCAGTTCAGCCGTTCAAAGTGTTGGGATTACAGGCGTGAGCCACCGCGCCTGGCCAAGGGCTGCTTTTAACAGAACTCTGCACACAACTGCTCTGACCGTCTCTTGGTACTCTCCCCATCAATCTCTCCTTCTGTCCTTGTAGTGGCATGTCTCCATTCATTTTTATTAGTATCGATCTGGGGGGAGCTTAAAGTGAACACTGTGTTGTCTGATTCCTTTCTCCATCCATTGGAGCTGTCGCAGGGGGCTGTGTGTTGACCCTCAGGCAGCCTCTGGATGGGGTCATCACCTCTGCAGATGTCAACCTGTGCATCCCTGCAGGCTTTACTCTGAACTCTACCCTGACATCCTCCCCTAGGGGTGTGTCTCCAGGAGAGGAAACACTACTTTCCAGCACAGTGATTTCTGGCACCAGTGTGCTACCCCTTGTGGGAGATAAGGAAGTTCCCAAGAACTCTGCATTTCCTGCCTAGAACACCCCTTCTGAGAGTTCCCTTCCCTCTCCCAGGTTCATCTAAAAGTTCCTCCTCTGAGCTGTCTGTCAGTGGATTCCAGAAGTAACCATTTCTTGGTGGGCTCTGCCCAGTCTCCTCTAAAACCTTACCATCTACATAAGTGTATCTGAGTTGTGGCTGAACCCTGACCTCTCAGGAAATGTCTCATCCTCACTGGGTTCTGAATATGTCTATTTCCTGTCCTGTCATATTTTTGCTGAGCAGAATCTTCCTGCTTAAGGCTTTTAGCAGGGGGCATGGCAGCTCCTCCCTCCCTCTCATTCCTAACTATAGTTTCTTGCCACCCACAAGACTGATAGCCAGGAAAATCCTTCAGGAAGGAATTTGAAAATTCCAAAGACAAGGCGATTTCTGACAAGTTATTCTGGGAGCTTAAAGGGAAACTATGAATATGCTTTTGGGTACTGGACTGGTCTCTGAGCAGAGGGGGAGAATCAGATGATCTCAGATAACCCTTTTTCTTATTTCCTAGAGCATTTGAACTTCGGCAAAAGTTAGACCAAGGGAGCCCTATAGAAGTTTTGGGACTTTTCAACTTGTGCTCTTCAGGAGAGCTGGATGAGAACTTCTGGGCCCAATTTATAACATGACTCAGCTTCTGTGTCCCAGGAACCAAGGCATCAGTCACCATATGGAGATGCCATTCAGTCGGGCAGCAATTTCTCTTGGGCCCCCACTGGGCCCTCTGGTCCCAGTATTGCTCTGCTTCTCCCACTTCGGACACTTCAAGGAGCAGAGGTTTCTTCCCGTTTGCTAAATAATGAGGTAATGCCTGAGGGCTCCTCAGCCTGAAGGTCTGATGTTCTGTGGCGTTCACTTGGGTGTCTTGGGAAGCCATCAACACCGATTGGCTGCCATTTCTGGAAGAATCACCCTTGAGGATCCCAATGCTTTCATAGTAAGTTACACACTTGGCTCACAAGAGCTTTAGGCCAGGGGATTGAGGCATGTCTGCTTCATTCCATGGAGAATGTCCAGTCTGTATGGGAGGTAATGGATTTATCTGCAAATTTTTTAAAAAAGAGACATTTTTTAAACACATGTGGTTTCAGGAAGAAGCAACAGCATGTGTGAAGGCTTCCAGATGAGCGAATTTGGTCAGAAGAAACTGGCCCAGGCCAAGGGCTGCAGACCCCCGGGGGTGGAGTGAGTCACAGTTGCTGCAAGTCATTGGAGAATCCTTATGTGAGCTAAAAAAATGCCTGAATAATAAACAAATAACACTGCAATTCATGAAATATATATTCACATGCAAATAACATCTGAACTCTGAGAAGCCTTTTGACATTGTGTATTTTCTTAATCCTTATACTAAAAGTATAATGACAAAAAGTATGACTGTCATGTCACTTTTGGAGAAAAAATTTCAGGATGAAACCATGACCTTATATTAAAAAAGTCATGGTCCATGTTGGCCTGGAATTAGCCTGTACTCTCCCCCTTCCCTGACCCCTGTTTAGTGTTCTCAGGCTGCATTTGTCTCTATGCCCAATAGGAAATCAATCTCATAAATAAATGCATGTTTAGGTGTTGCTAAATGACAAGAAGTTATAATCTTATACACAAAATGCTGATACTAAATAACACTAAACAGACACTTTCTCTGAAACATGTATTTAAGAACTTTGACAAATAATTTCTGAAGACATCATGTCTGTTCTGGAAGTAACAGATATTTGCATCATGGAATTTTCCAGGAGAAAAAGGAGCCATCTATCTTAGAAGGCAAAGAAGTGATTACAAATAACAAAGAAATCCTTTTTAGCCCAGTGGCTTTCGCAACGCATTCTGCAGAGCTCCACATTTGCAAGGAAAATCAGAGACCATGACAGAAGGGGCTTGGAAGGGGCCAAGGGAACTCCAGGATTTGAAACCCCTCATGCATTTCAACTAGAGCAATTCTAGCACATTTTAAATGGCAAGACTTCCTTTAAGGAAAGGATTCAACTGCCACGAAAAAGCATTTGAAATCTTTTATACAATATTCTTACTTTGCAGATAAGGGGACTGAGGCTTAGAATGATGAAGTGACTTCTTCAAGGTCAGCCTGGTTGAGAACAGCAAGGTCATGCATGGTAAGAGCCCTGTCTACATTGCACCACAGTAGTGGGACATCCTCAGACTGGCAGCACACCTGTAATCCCTCGTGTAGTATCATCTACCATATCTGACCATTCCAGCTCACCATGAATGACACCATCTACCAACGATACCACTTAGTGTCTGTACATTGCTTAGAAACTATCATGTATTGCTTCTTTATTCATGCTTATTATATTGGTCATTAGAATTTTCATTTTCATTTCTTGAGTTGTCTAATGTTTTACAAAAATATTTATTTTGAAACATTTTGAAACCCTATTTATAGTATAAATAGGGTAACTAACCATCCCTATTTACCTGGAACTAAGGGATTTCCCTGACACATGGCCATCAATGCTGAAACTGAAACTATCCTAGACAGACAAGGCTGGTCAGTCACCCCAAGTAAAAAGTCATTTTATCCACTTGAGAGTAAGTTGCCAACCTAATAGTCCATCATCCCTGAAAAATTTAGTGTAGATTTTCTACAAACAAGGACTTTATTTTTCATACTTTACAATGCAGCCAGCAAAACCAGGAAAGTAACATTGATACATTATGACCATCTTCTCCTCATACTCCATTCAATATTCACCAATTGTTCCAGTAATGTCCTTTCTAGCAAAGGATTCAGTTCCAATTCACACATTGCATTTAGTTGCCATGCCTCTTTAGTCTCCTTCAATCTGGACAGATCCTCAGTCTTTCCTTGACTTAATGATGTATCTAATTTTTAAGTTAGCCACATCTAGTCTCTCTGATTTAGGGCACATATAGTAGGTTATGGGTTTTTTTTCTTTCATATTTTTAGAGCACCAGTAACACTTTTAACCACATAGAATGTGCTTCATAAATAACTGATCAACAAACATGAAGTCAGCCTGACTCCATAACTGAAGGTAGCCATGATTCCTCTGGGATATTGAACTGGTTGTTCTCAGCAACAACGTGAACTCCCAAAGTGTCTGGTTTTCACACTCTAGCAAAGCCGAAGAATGAGAAGCCTCTTTATTCTTCAGCTCTTCTTTGAAGTCAAGAACATTTCATCTAAGCTGGGCCCAATCAATAATCTCAGTAGACTGGACTAAATAACACTAAACAGATGAGTGAATTCAAGGAGCGAGATACTGGGACTGTGGAAATTAGTCTGAAGACCATTCATGGTCTCAACTTTTTACCCTTTTCTCATTACATTGCACATTGCCTTGCACTAACCTTATTTTTTATCATGATGCAGATAAGGGTATCATTAAGGCCACAGTGGAGTAAAGATGATTTAGCTATTGTCTAGGCCACTTGTTCCTGTCACTTATCAGAGATGGACACTCAGATCCAGAGAGTAGGACCATAGCTATGCCCACAGGAAGTAAGTGGCCAACTTATAAAGGAACCCGTGGCTTTTGGAAGCCCAGCGTTCTTTCCACAGCTTTCTCACTGTAAATAACAACAGCATGAAGACCCATTGTCAGGAAATTGTACCAATGTATAATTAGTATCACTGTATACCTAGGACCTCAGAAACCCAAAAACTAGTACTTAAATTGAAAAAAAAAACAAACCCTTAGTGTGTGGGTATATGCATGTGTGTGTGTGTGTGTGTACATATATTTATATGTATGTATATACGTATATAAAATCAGGGTCCAGTGAGATACATGAAAAACGTGTAATAATAATGACAACAACAATAATAACAGTAGCTATTAACACATAGCACTTAATGCTCTGAAAACAGAAGCACAGATAGGTTAAGTAACTTGCCCAAGGTCACATAGCTGTAGATGGAAAAGCCAGAATTTCAGCCCAAGCCTACTGGTTTCAGAGGTCTTGCTTTTCTTAACTCTTGGATATGTTACCTTTCACTTTGAATTATTTAGCTGGGTCTGCATTGTCATAAGCAATGTATAGCTCAAGTTGTGTTTTTAGAACTCAAATTGATAAGCCATCAATTCAAACACAAATAAACTGGTCTGCCCATGGAAAAGAAAATATCGGAAGCCATACAGAAAAAAAAAAAAAGTTTTACAATTATGGTTTGCAGTTACTTAAGAGCATGGTATACAACTGACAGTGTCGGTGTATATAGATAAACAGATAGTAGCTTAATAAGCCTTTATTTCATTCCTTCTTGAACAACAGAATTTCTCTTTGGACCTCTGTGCTTCACTGTGTCCACAGCTGTTCCTTGCAAGACACTGAAAACTTTCAAGAAATAAACTTTGCCTCCCAGCTCCTCCACAGGGTGCAGTCACATGTACACAGGGTACATGCCACCTACAGGCATGAAAAAGATGCTTGCTTTCTCCAGAATAGCCAATGGGACTGCTTAGTGGGCTGTAATCCCCAAAGATTGTAGCAGGCAGAGTAGAAGTCAAGGGAGAGGCAAAGGGAAGGGTTCACGCAAAACTGCTGACATTGAGAGAGAGAGTGGGGAGAAAAGCAGCAAGTGAATTTAAGGAAAGAAAACAGAACTGTAACCACATTAAATTACGGGCAGGGGAAACAAGGAGAATGATACATCAGTTACAAACTGGAAACAGAGGTTGTCTTTTATCAAAAGCCAAACTACCTGCACAGCGGTAAATTATTAGAACACAAAATAGTTTCTTCTTCTAGTACAATAAACCGGGAAACAATGCACAATGCAGACATTAAAAAAAAAAAAAAAAAAAAAAAAAAAAGCTAGGCACAGTGGTTCACATCTGTAATCTTAGCACTTTTGGAGGCCAAAGCAGGTAGATCACTTGAGGTCAGGAATTCAATACCAGCCTGGCCAACATGGTGAAACCCCATCTCTACTAAAAATACAAAAATTAGCCAGGCGTGGTGGAGCGTGCCTGTAGTCCCAGCTATTTGGGAGGCTGAAGCTGGAGAATCACTTGAACCCTAGAGGCAGAGGTTGCAGTGAGCCGAGATTGCACCACTGCACTCCATCCAGCCTGGGCAACAGAGCGAGACTTCATCTGAAAAAAAAAAAAAAAGAAACAAATAAAAAAATAAAATAAAATAACACTACATATTCCAAAACAAGACCTTCCCTCCTCACATCTAATAGACACCATTGTTCTATTTCTGGTGCTTATACAATATCTGTCTCATTTAAAATAACAAAACAAAACAACCTGCAATTCCATCTCAGGCAAGTCTATAATGGAAGTAGCTGATGGATAAAACTCTCCTTATTTTCTCCACCCCTACTTTAAGGCCAAAGCTTCAGGATTCTCTAAGCCAGGACCCAGGTGAGAGAACAGTCTCCTCTAAATGAAGAACTCTCTTCCCCAGCCTCAGTACTTTGTTGTTTTACATATATTTTATCTCTCCTCTCATGCCCAGTATATGATGGAACCTCAACACACTCTTGTTGACTAGCTAAAGAATCAATCTAATTTGATCTAAAGAATCAAATTATCATTTGTAACTTTTCACTCAGGAAAATAAAAATTCCACCGTCCCCTTGGCCACTACTTCATCATTCTGGAAGCTCCAGCAGGTAGTACAGCACATTAAAAAAATATGGATTCTGCCAAGCACAGTGGCATGTGCCTGTAATCCCAGCTATTTGAGAAGCTGAGGTGGGAGGATCACTTGAGCCCAGGAGTTCAAGACTGTAGTGAGCCATGACTGCACCTGTGAAAAGCCTCTGCACTACAGTCTTAGCAACAGAGTGATACCTCATCTTTAAATATTAATTAATTAAGTTGGGCACAGTGGTTCACAGCTGCAACCCAGCACTTTGGGAGGCCAAGTTGGGTTGATCACCTGAGTTCGAGACCAGCCTGGCCAAGATGGTGAAACCCCATCTCTACTAAAAATACAAAAATTAGCCAGGCATGGTGGTGTGCATCTGTAATCTCAGCTACTCAAGAGGCTGAGGCACGAGAATCTCTTAAAACCCTGGAGGCGGAGGTTGCAGTGAGCCAAGATCATGCCACTGCATGCCAGTCTGGGCGACAGAGCAAGACTCTGTCTCAAAAAATAAATAAATAAATATTAATTAACTTTTTAAAATATTTAAAGAATATGTGTGGATTCTAGAGTCAGGCAAATAATCTTGGGTTTAAATCCCAGGTCTACCATGAGCTATCAATGTCCCTTTAGGTAAATGACTCAACCTCAGTTATATGGTTTGGCTGGGTCCCCACCCAAATCTCATCTTGAATTGTAGCTCCAATAATCCCCATGTGTCATCGGAGGGACGCTGTGGGAGGTAATTGAATCATGGTGGTGGGTTTTCCCATGCTGTTCTCCTGATAGTGAATAAGTCTCAAAGATCTGATGGTTTTACAAAGGGCAGTTCCCCCGCACACACTCTCTTGCCTGCTGCCATGTAAGACATAGCTTTGCTCCTCCTTCACCTTCCACCATGATTGTGAGGCCTCCCTAGCCATGTGGAACTGATACAGACAGTAGACAGGGAAACACTGAGTAGAAGAGGGCAGTTCTCTGGCAAAGTCCCCACTCTCAAGCCTAAAGACCCATGGCCCTACACGAGGATAGGCGTTTCTGTTTTTGCACCCAAAAAGTTACTTTTTGGACCACCATGCTCCCTATCCTGTACCCATGTAAACCCTAAACCCCAGGATCCAGAGCAGACCAGCAGACAAAGAGATGAGACAAGCAGACAGACAGCAAACGATGTGGCAGAGAAAAAGAGAAGAGGAGGAACGTCTGAACACCAAGAGGAGTTGGGCTGGGGGTGGTTGGAGAGGAGTTAGGCCACTGGACAGCCCAACTCCAGGGGAAGATCATCTTCCCATTCCATCCCCTCCTTCCAGCTCCCAATCCATCCCACTGAAAGCCACCTCCACCACTCAATAAAACTTCGCATTCATCCTTCAAGCCCATGTGTGACCCGATTCTTCTGCGATGCTGGGCAAGAGCTCAGGATATAGAAAGCTGTCACACTGCACCTTTACCCTTGCAAAAAGGCAGAGGGTTCATTGAGCTGGTTAACGTTCAAGCCATCTGTGGATGGCAAGGCTAAGAGAGCTTCATAACACTGCGGCCACAGGCACCCACCCCTAGACACTACACGCTACTGCAGGGCTGGAGCCTATAGTGCTCCCCCCGCTCCTGCCTGTCTGCATGCTCCCTCTTCTGTCAGGGGCAAGCCACACTCCTGTCACACATCCTGCTAAGGGGATCAGGGAATTCTCTCATTTCAAAACTGTTAAACCTCTTTTTCTTTGTGAATTACCCAGTCTCAGGTATGTCTTTATTAGCAGTGTGAGAACAGACTAATACAGTAAATTGGTACTGCAGAGTGAGGTGCTGCTGTAAAGATACCTGAAAATGTGGAAGCGAATTTGGAAGTGGGTAACAGGCAGAGCTAGGAACCATTTGAAGAGTTCGGAAGAAGACAGGAAAATATGGGAAAGTTTAGAACTTCCTAGAGACTTGGAGGGCTCAGAAGACAGGAAGATGTGGGAAAGTTTGGAACTTCCCAGAGACTTAATGAATGGCTTTGACCAAAATGCCAATAGTGATACAGACAATAAAGTCCAGGCTAACGTGGTCTCAGATGGAGATAAGGAACTTGTTGGGAACTGGAGTAAAGGTCACTCCTGCTATGCAAAGAGATTGGCAGCATTTTGCCCCTGCCTCAGGGATCTGTGGAACTTTGAACTTGAGAGAGATGATTTGGGGTATCTGGTGGAAGAATATTCTAAGCAGCAAAGTGTTGCAGAGGAAGCAGAGCATAATAGTTCAGAAAATTTGCAGCCTGGCAATGTGATAGAAAAGAAAACCCCATTTTCTGGGGGGAAATTAAAGCTGGCTGCAGAAATTTGCATAAGTAACAAGGAGCCAAATGTTAATTACCAAGACAATGGGAAAAATGTCTCCAGGGCATGTCACAGAGCTTTGTGGAAGTCCCTCCCATCACAGGCCCAGAGACCTAGGAGGAAAAAATGTTTTCCTGAGCCAGATCCCAGGCCCCTTTGCTATGTGTAGCCCAGGGACTTGGTGCCCTGTGTCCCAGCTGCTCTAGCCATGGCTAAAAGGGACCAAGGTACAGCTTGGGCTGTGGCTTCAAATGATGCAGGCCCCAATCCTTGGCAGCTTCCACGTGGTGTTGAGCCTGCGGGTACACAAAAGCCAAGAAATGAGGTTTGGGAACCACTGCCTATATTTCAGAGGATGTATGGAAACACCTGAATGTCCAGGCAGAAGTTTGCTGGAGGGGCAGGGCCCTCATGGAGAACCTCTCCCAGGGCAGTGTGAAAGGGAAATGTGGGTTGAAGCCACTGAAGCCTCCACACAGAGTCCCCACTGGGGCACTGCCCAGTGGAGCTATGAGAAGAGGGCCTGTGAAATCACAAGCAAGTTAGTTAATTTCTAGATACAATGGGGGTAAAGGCATTGGATAAATGCGCCCTTTCCAAATGGGAGAAATTTGGCCAAGACAAAGGGGCTATAGGCCCCATGTAAGTCTGAAATCCAATAGGGCAGTCATTCTCCGGATCACAGAATGGTAGATCTACTAACAGCTTACACCATGCACCAAATGCTGCAGACACTCAACACCAGCTGTGAAAGCAGCTGGGAGGGGGTCCGTACCCTGCAAAGCCACACAAGCAGAGATGTCCAAGGTTGTGGGAGCCCACCTCTTGCATCAGCATGACCTGGATTTGAGGCATAAAGTCAAAGGAGATCATTTTGGAACTTTAAGGTTTAATGACTGCCCCATTGGATTTCAGACTTACATGGGGCCTATAAGTCCCTTTGTTTTGGCCAGTTTCTCCCATTTGGAAAGGGTGTATTTATCCAATGCCTTTACCCCCATTGTATCTAGAAATTAACTAACTTGCTTGTGATTTTACAGGCTCATTGGTGGAAGGAATTTGCCTTGTCTCAGATGAGACTGTGGACTTTTGAGTTAATGCTGAAATGAATTAAGACTTTGCGGAACTGTTGGGAAGGCATGATTGGTTTCAGAATGTGAGGACATGAAACTTGGGAGAAGCCAGGGGCAGAATGATATGGTTTGGCTTTGTTCCCACCCAAAAATCATCTTGAATTATAGCTCCCATAATCCCCACATGTCATGGGAGGGACCCAGTGGGAGGTAACTGAATCATGGGGGCAGTTTCCCCCACACTGTTCTCGTGGTAGTGAATAAGTCTCTCAAGATCTGATGGTTTTATAAAGGCCAGTTCCCTTGCACACACTAAATTGCCTGCTGCCATGTAAGACATGCCTTTGCTCCTCCTTCACCTTCTGCCATGATTGTGAGGCCCCCCCAGCCATGTGGTACTGTGAGTCCACTAAACCTCTTTTTCTTTATAAATTACCCAGTCTCAGGTATGTCTTTATCAGCAGCGTGAGAACGGACTAATATATTCAGTTTCCTCATTCATAAAAACAGAGTGGGGGGGTGGCAAAGTGGGTCTTAAACTTTTCCTATCTCATGGTACAGGAATAAAGGGGGATGAAATATCTTAGGTGCCTGGTCCAGAAAAGGTAATTATAAATGTCACTTATGTTTCCTTCTCCTCCTAATTTATCCAATAAATGCAAAAACTCTGAGGCACTCACTCTCTTTGCTCTTTATCCACTCATCAAACTTTCCTTGGAGCCTAATTGCATGCCAGATACATAACTTCATAAAACACATGTGGTTGTCTCTGGTCCCGTGGAACTACAGTCACAGGGGAGGGGTCAGAAATGAAACAGCTCACCAATAAATGAGTGAATGAATTTGGCTAGATTAATAGGAGTGGGCAAAAGGTAGCATGAATAAACACTCCATTAGGGAAAAAGATAATTAAGCTAAATTCAAAGTACTGAGTGTGAGTGTGGAAGCCAGATCCTGGGAGTTTCTGAAATTATCTGTGCCTCCCTTTCCTCTTCTACAAAATGGAGATGGTAATAGATGGTAACTCTTTGGATTAGTGTGAAAAGTAAAGCAACACCCCCCTCCCTCATCCTCACTAACCCAGCATATCGACCAGTTTCCTGAGATGTCCAGATTTCCATTTGGCCTCCAGCCAGCTTGAACAGCCAAAGTGCCCCTAAGAAAGCACCCTGAATGTGAGGTCATCCAGGATCCCAGGAATCCATTATACCCACTCCAAAACTAAAAGCCCGCAGACCGCGGGGGTAGGACCTGACTAGCTGAAACACGCTGACCAAGCTACCTGAAGCACCTTTGAGGTATGCCCAGGCCTCAGGGCTGTCAAGTAGAAAAACCAGCACCTAGGCCGGGCGCGGTGGCTCAAGCCTGTAATCCCAGCACTTTGGGAGGCCGAGACGGGCGGATCATGAGGTCAGGAGATCGAGACCATCCTGGCTAACACGGTGAAACCCCGTCTCTACTAAAAAATACAAAAAACTAGCCGGGCGAGGTGGTGGCGCCTGTAGTCCCAGCTACTCGGGAGGCTGAGGCAGGAGAATGGCGGGAACCCGGGAGGCGGAGCTTGCAGTGAGCTGAGATCCGGCCACTGCACTCCAGCCTGGGTGACAGAGCAAGACTCCGTCTCAAAAAAAAAAAAAAGAAAAGAAAAACCAGCACCTCCAGCCAGGTGTGTCTCTCTCATAAAGAAAGTTGATTGGAACAGTTTTTTCTGCTTCTGTGTGGCAAGCTCACCCCCAGATGCTTCTGAGAGCACAGCCCTTGCATTCGCACTAGGCCACCTGAGAACCTGGCCTCCCACATCTGGATTCGGCTGAAGCAGCAGTCCTTGGAGAGAAAGGTGAGACTGGACAGTCAAGAAAGGGACAGAAAGTCGACGGCCTTGGAACTACCCCAGCGTGGACAGTTACAGAAGTCACATACCTGTGTGTTCCCACTCCTCACGGGAGGACCGTGCAAAGGCAAACTGCTAGGCAGGTAGACCTCATAGATTCTCTCAGTCGGGCAGTCGGTGAGTCTGTCCAAAGCATTTGAATCTGAAGATAAAATGTTAAGAAAAAAATCCTAGTAAAATATGTCACATATATTCTCCCCACCGAACCAAACAAAAACAACAAAGAAACACTTAAAGTTTATTTTTAAAAATAGGCGCAAGAAGTACTCAAAGTAATAAATAACAAGAAGAAGAAGAAGAAATGTTACTTCTTAGCCTGACTGTCCTGGACTAGAATCCCCTCCCCGCTTGCACGTCGGGTGCTGACTGCCTGGAGAGAGAGGTAGGTCCCCGCCCCTTACCCCGCCCTAAGGCTGCGGAACGCGGCGCCATCGGGTCGCCATGGAAACCGCGGCGGGTGGGCGGATCCCGGGGAGGTTGGCTGGGTCGGGCTCGCCTCGCGAAGCCTGAGATGCAGTTGGAGACTGCGCGAACGCAGAGAGAAGCGAGCAAGCCCTGGGTTCCCTTGACTTGCAAGGGCTTGGCCCCTGCCCCGGGTCTGGGAAAGTGAAACAGAAAGTCGCCTCCCAGAGCAGAATATTCAAATTTGCGAGGTGATCAGAATCACGCTGATTTAAAACCCAAACCCTCCCTAGTTTCCCATTCCTGCCCTGCTAAATCAAAATCTCCCAGCCAGGACCCGGAATCTGGATTTAACCAGGGGCTGTTTATAGAGGCTGGACGTTGGTAGATAAGACGTTCGCCTATTCTTATTTCTCAACGCCATACCACCACTCCGTGATGGTAAAAGAATCTGCACCCCAATATCCTGCCCAGCGGCTCTGAAATGGATTCCCTGAAGCTGGAAATGCGGAGCCCATTCATTTCCTTGCAATACTTGCAAGGTGTGAGCTGATTGGAAGCGTCGCTGCTTCTTGTGGGTTTCCCACTGGGGGGCAGCCTCGTCCTTCGCTCCTATTCCTTCCGCAAAGCGGTAGCCCACATTGTGGTTTCTAGCTAATTCTGGCTGCAGCCTGGTTAATAATATAAGCACTTCTAGAGAGCGGAGCTTGGATGCAGAGCAGAGCCTAGGGTTGTACATGGAAGAAGCTCTCAGCCCCAATTCCTCGTTTACAGTTAGGGTTCAGAACAAAGAATCCGCACTTGTAAAGCAATAATGTTCCCCTTGAGGATAATACACGTGAACTGAAGGGCACGTTTCTCAGCCCCCTGAGATTTATCTTTTATTGGGCAATCAGGTGGGACTTCAGGATTGATGTAGCCAAGCTCTAGCCTTGGCTGCACCCTGAATAACTATGAGCCTCACCTGACCACCATCAGAAGGCAGCGTAATGGTGAGACAGGACTCGCTTCTGCACTAATGGGGATCACCATAGCTTCAATGGCTATAAAATCAGGACCTGTCATATCTGCATAGCCTCTCTTAGAGGTCTACGGGACGCTCAGCTCAATAGAGTGGGATAATCTATGGGTCTCTAATACCTTATGCATTTACTATGTCTTATTTTGATAACCTGTTTATAGGTCTGACTTCTATTATTTCATATATAGGCATTGTCAACTTAAAATCTTGAGATCTTACATTTGGAGAGGAGACTTTATTTCTTACAAGAAGTTGCAGCTTGCAGGGTGGCCATCCTGACAGGGGGAAGCTAGCCTCTGGCAGAGAACAATAGCAGGCACTTCAGAGGAAAAAAGGGAGAGGCTGAGATTTATGCCCAAGGAAATTAGGTATACATACATATTCAGTAGGTTATAGGAGAATCTTACAAATATTTATGAAAGAGTCAACATATATAAGCAGAATGAATATGTGTGTAACATACAACCCATGTTCACTTTGGGGTGGAGACAACTTTAAGCTACAGTAAAATTTAGGCCACACACATCAAAAGGTGAAGCAGGGACATGAAAGTAATCTAATGCTCAGCCTCTATAAATCAGCCAGAACCAGTCTGTGGTCTCTTAGAAGAAAGTTACTGAAATCAGTCTCTTGTCCAGTCAGAGCTGTAGTTATGCCTTGTGGAGTAGGAGGTCAGTTAGTCAGTGTCTGGTGGTTGGTGAGCTGCAACTGTTTTAATATTACTTATCTGGAGACCAGTGCTTGTTTTGCTGGTAGAGGAAAAGAAAAACCTTGAGGCAGTTAGAACATAGTTTATTCTTTAACTGTAGGGGCTGTAGAACTTAACCCTTGCCTACCACCACCTTAGGTCTTGTTTATAATTTAGTATCTTATTACCACAAAGAGTCCATTCTGTCAGCTTATGATCTCTATTTTAGCAGCATATAGTAAGAGCAGCTTTTTCTATATTCGCATAGAATGCACTTCCTCCAATTCAAACTTCTGAATCATGAATTATTGCTGAAAGGAGGGGAAGGGGCTGAGAAGGTTAGGACCAAGTGAGCAGACCACAGTATATCCTTTGGGATAATAAATGTTGTTTTACATAAGAAAGAGACCCACGGTCAAATAAGTGTGTAAAATACTTGATTAAATGTATTTCTTTACTGCAGGACATTTTTCAGAAATTTTAGAAAGCAAATATATATTGTGACTCTTCAAGTTAAAGCTACACTTACAGCATTTCTCACATTTATTTCCCATGAAACTTTTTTTTCCACAGTGACTTGCAGAGCAACTATTGCACAGAACATACTTTGGAAAACACTAAACTAGAATACCGATGACCTCCCCAAGAAGTCTCCATAAGTTAGAATGGTAGACAGCTGTTGGACACATCTGGTTTTTCAATGTGACAAAATATTTTGGGCTGTCTTCCTCAGGAGGGGGATGGGAGTGGCCTTTTGAAACAGAGTAAAGAATTAATTTGACAAGGAGGACACACTTACATTATGTTTCAGATGCTCGACATTATTTAATTCTCAAAATTGTTCTCTCAAATAGATACCGGTTATCCCCACTTTATAAGCAACAAAACTGACATTCACGAATTAGTCAAATGCCACCTCCAAGCTCACATAGCCAGGAAGTGATAGCACTGATATTTGGAGCCAAATCTTCTTTAGTATAGTATAGTGAAGAACCCAAGCCCAGTAGCAGGGCAGCCAGCAGGGGCTCTGGAAGAACTGATTTTGTTTTCATGGTCACTAGAGTAGTTAATAATGAAGAGTGAGTGTAGCGGGTAGTCTGCTCTCAAATAGCAGAAGAAAGTCCCCAGTATCCTCTTTTGATGATGGGCAGGGGATAATCCTTCTTTGAAAGATATACGGTCAGGAAAAATTGGGAAATTCGTTTTGCTAGAAGCTCAGTTGCAAATACAGAATATCTCAAAGATGTTGTGGGTTCAGGTTCCAGACCACTGCAATAAAGTGACTGTCACAATAAAGCAAGTCACACAAATGTTATGATTTCCCAGTGCATATAAAAGTTACATTTACATGATACTGTAGTTTTTCTAAGTGTGCAGTAGCGTCCTGTCTACAAAAAGTACATACTTTAATTTAAAAGTAAGGTCCTGCTAAAAAATGCTAATGATCATCTGAACCTTCAGTGAGTCAATCTTTTTGCTGGTGGGGGGTCTTGCCTCAATATTGATGGCTGCTGATTGATTACCAGAGTGGTGATTGCTAGAAGTTGGGGCAGCTGTGGCAATTTCTTAACTAAGATAACAATGAAGTTTGTTTCAGCTATCGAATCTTCCTTTTATGAAAGATTTCTGTGTTTGATAGCATTTTGCCCACAGTATAACTTCTTCAAAATTGGAGTCGATCCTCCCAAATTGTGCCACTGGTGTATCAATTAGGTTTGTTATCATTTCAACAATGTTCACAGCACCCTCACCAGGATTCCATCTCAACAAACCGTTTCCTTTGCTTATACAGAAGAAGCAACTCCTCATCTGTTCAAGTTTTATCATGAGATAGCCACAGTGCAGTCGCATCTTCAGGCTCCACTTGTCGTTCTAGTTTCCTCACTATTTCTAACACATCTGCAGTGCTTGTCCCCACTGAAGTCTTGAACCCAAAGTCATCCAGTGTGGTTGGAATCCACTTCTTCCAAATTTATGTTAATGTTGACAGTTTGATCCCCTCTCATGAATCACAAATGTTCATTTTTATTGTTACTATGTTATTTTGTTTGAGATTCAGGAGTACATGTGTAGGTTTGTTACATGGATGGATTTTGCATAATGGTGAAATTTGGGCTTCTAGTGAACAAATCACCCAAATATTGAACATTCTACCCAATAGGTATAACCCATGAAATCAACCCTCACCAACCCCTCGTCCACCCTCCCCTATTTTAGAATCCCTAGTGTTTGCTGTTTCCAACTTTATGTCCATGTGTACCATTGTTTATCTCCCACTTGTAAGTGAGAAGACACAGTATTTGATTTTCTGTTTCTGAGTTATTTCACCTAGGATAAGGGCCTCCAGCTCCATCGATATTGCTGCAAAGGGCATAAGTTCATTCTTTTAAAAGGCTACATAGTATTCCATGGTTTGTATATACCACATTTTCTTTATCCAATCAAACACTGATGGACACTTAGGTTGATTCCATGACTTTGCTATTGATGAACATACATGTTCTCAATGGCATCTAGAATGGTAAATCCTTTCCAGAAGGTTTCCATTTATCCAGATCCATCAGCAGAATCACTATCCATGGCAACTAGACCCTTCCAAAGTTTATTTATTAAACAGTAAGGCTTGGAAGTCAAAATTACTCCTTAATCAATGGGCTGCAGAATGGATGTGATGTTAGCAGGCAAGAAAACATTGATCTCCTTGTACATCTGCCTCAGAGCTCTTGGGTAACCAACTGCATTGTCAATTAACAGTAATGTTTTGAAAGAAATCTTTTCTGAGCAGTAGGTCTCAACAGTGTGCTTAAAATATTCAGTAAGACATGATGAAAACAGATGTGCTGTCTTCCAGGCTTTATTGTTCCATTTATAGAGCACAGGCAGAGCAAATTTAGCATAATTCTTCAGGGCCCTAGGATTTTCTAAATGGTAAATGGACATTGGATTCAACTTAAGGTCACCAGCTGCATTAGCCCCTAACAAGAGAGTCAGCCTGTCCTCTGAAGGTTTGAAATCAGGTACTGATTTCTCCTCTCTACCTGTGAAAGTTCTAGATGGCATCTTCTTCCAGTAGATGACTGTTTTGTCTACATTGAAAATCGGTTGTGTAGTGTAGCCACCTTCATCGATGATCTTAGCTAGCGATCAATAACACTTGCTGCTTCACCTTGCACATTTATGTTATGGAGGCGGCTTCTTCAACTTCATGAATCAAATCATTGTTGGCTTTCAACTTTTCTTCTGCAACTTCTGCACCCCTCTCAGCCTGCATAGAATTGAAGATCTAGGTCCTTGCTCTGGATCATGTTTGGCTTAAGACAATGTTGTGGCTGGTTTGACCTTCTATCTAAAACTCTAAAACTTTTTCCATCTCAGCAGTAAGGCTGTTTTGCCTTCTTATCATGCGTATGTTCACTGGAGTAGCACTTGCAATTTTCTTTAAGAACTTTTTCTTCACATTCACAACTTGGCTAACTGGTGCAAGAGGCCTAGCTATTGGCCTATCTCAGTTTTCAACATGTCTTCACCACTAGGCCTAATCATTTCTTGCTTTTGTTTCAAAGTGAGAGATGTGTAACTCTTCCTTTCACTTGAACACTTAGAGAGGTCATTGTAGGGTAATTACTTGGCCTAATTTCAATATTGCTGTATCTCAGGGAATAGGGAGCCCTGGGGCAAAGGAGAAAGATTGGGGGACAGCTGGCAGCTGCTCAGTGAGGCAGTCAAGACACATACAACATTTACTAATTAAGTTCACTGTCTTCTGTGGGTTTGGTTCGTGGTTCCCCAAAACGACTACAATGGAACATCAAAGATCATTGATCACAGACAACCATAACAGATGTAATAGTAATGAGAAAGTTTGAAATATTGTGAGAATTACCAAAATGTGACACAAAGACACCAAGTGAGTACATGCTATTGGAAAAATGGCGCCGACAGACTTGTTGATGCAGGGTGTGCCTTCAAAGTAAAAAACAACAATATCTGCAAAGCACAATAAAGCAGAGCACAGTGGAATGAAGTATGTCTCTAAAGGAAACCTGTATGCAAGCAAAGAGGCAGAGATCAAAGGGAGTCAGTCCTACTTAAATAGAAAGTAATGTCTAAGAAGAAGATAGGGCACGTGCCTTTCTCTTGTCCTTGGAGCTATTTATGGAACTCCCCGCTGGAGGAACATAGACTCTTTCCTTCTAGCTAGAATTAGCATGTCTGCAAAAGGATTTAGGTGATCTGCTGCTAGTGGAGGAGTAGGGCAGTCCACGTGGACTCCCATGAAGGGAGCAATTTGCACCCAATTCAATTTGATCTGGACATGATAAGCCAAACTTTTGGAAACTTAATCCTTTGGCAGGACTTGTGGGCTAGGGGCCCAAGACCTGATGGGCATGCTGTTTAGAGAAGCCAAAAAGCAGCAGTTGAAAAGAGAAACTGACTTTTGTTGTGGTTGGAACTAAAGCAATGGACCGTGCCAAGAGGCCCATGGGATGGCCAATAGCTAGTCAGGGACAGGATTCTGAGGCTGTGTGTCAGAAGAATTGGATGCTTGCAGCCAACCAGGATACATAAAATAGTAGAATGGAGAGAAGTCATGCGCCAGAGTAGGGTCTTCCTAAAATGAGAGCCTCTCCAGCTGTAGGGGAGGTTAGAGGTAGGCATTTGGTAGCAGCAGAAAAATACAGATGGGTGTATTTCTATTGTGAAAAACTATAAAGCAGAACACTCTGAGAGGCCCTCTGCTTAGTCCTTCTGCCCCACATTGAAGGACTTAACATGATTCTAATTCTGAAAAATTAAAATCCAAAGTTAGCATTGGTTATTCCTGGGGAGTAAGATTATGGGCGGTTTTTATTTTACTCTTTGTAACTTTCTTTATCAATTCTTTGTCAAGGTTACTGCCATGGATTTGGATTCTTTTCATCATCAATTGTTTTAATTGGAAGAAGGCACAGCCTTTTTTTGTAATGAAAGACCCAAACGAAGTGAATTTTAGAGAATAAGTGATACAAATGTCTGGCCTTTTAGTGTGTGTGTGTGTGCGTGTGTGCGTGTGTCTGTGTGTGTACACATACATAGAAAGAGAGAGAAGAAAAAAACAGGCAAAGAACATTGCACTTCAGGAAGACTTAGCACAGCCCAGAGAAACTATCCCATGGAAGAGGAAGGAAGTTTCAGGGCTGGTTGAACCCTCCAAAAAAGTGCCAATAGGGAAAAATATTTGAAGATGGCCTTGGCTATGTTTTCTGTTCTATGGTCTTCTATATCACTTCTCCAACTCATGGGAACCAACTCACACAGCCAAGATACAGAAGCTAAATTTGACTATGCTCTCTATCCCCCTAAATTCTCTCCTTTGGTGCATCCCCTTTTTAAAAACCTTCCCTACAGTTCCTTCAACTTAAAGCCACTTCCTCCACCGAAGAATATGTGTACCAAGTTTCTTGTTCAAGGCAGGGAAACCTTTATACAATATCTTTCCTACGCCCCATAGTTGACTGAATCTCTGAGACCCAGGATTAGCCTTCTACCATCAATCCTGACCACATGCTTAGCAGCATGGTGGCTACCGGAATAGGAACCACTGGAATGTCCCTGCCCCCTGTTGCCCTAGCTTGGGCCTTCCTCTCCTCCTTCAGATAGCTCTCTCACCCCCACTCCCCATCTCCTCTGCAGCTCAACTTAAAGGCCAGAGCAGGTGAGGTCTGCAACAGCGTCCCAGTGGATAGATCTGAAAACTGGAGGGCACAAAGGCTTCTCTGCCCCCTGACCCACATAATCCACTACCTAATTGACCCTCACTCTGTGGACAGAAGGCCTATCTGGCTACTGCAGCTTCCCCAATACCACCGATGTCTATTCTGCCTCTCTCCGGGCTTCCTCCTGCTCTTCTGTACTTTGTGCCCGGGAGGGCTTTCCTGTCTGTTTGGTCCACAGTGGCCCCTTTCTGTTCTTCAGACATTCCATCATGCTCCCCCTCAACCCTGGATGCCAGTCCTCCACATGCCCACACAGTTAACTCCTGCACCCCCAAGGTATTTTTCAACCCTCAGCCCTGACTTCCCACATCCCCCATTTTGGAATCCCCAGTGTCTATTGTTTACAACTTTATGTCCATGTGTACCCATTGTATAGCTCCCACTTATAAATGAGAACATACAGTATTTGATTTTCTGTTTCTGAGTTATTTTACTTAGAATCACCGTCTGTAGCTCACTGAAAAAGTGAAACCTCCGCAACCACATGCCCCAGCACTTCTCTTCCCATCCTCACTTATTATTTCTCTTTTGCATGTATCACTATCTGATACTTTTCTTGCGTTTTTTTTTTTTTTTTTTTGGAGACGGAGTCTTGCTCAGTCACCCAGGCTGGAGTGCAGTGGCGCGATCTCCATCTCGGCTCACTGCAAGCTCCGCCTCCTGGGTTCACGCCATTCTCCTGCCTCAGCCTCCCGAGTAGCTGGGACTACAGGCGCCCACCACACGCCCAGCTAAATTTTTGTATTTTTAATAGAGATGGGGTTTCACCGTGTTGGCCAGGATGGTCTCGATCTCCTGACCTCGTGATCTGTCCGCCTCGGCCTCCCAAAGTGCTGGGATTACAGGCGTGAGTCGCCGCGCCTAGCCTAATGTGTGTGTGTGTGTGTGTGTGTGTGTGTGTGTGTGTGTGTGTGTGTGTGTATATATGCCCATAGCAGTGCTTGTTCACTGCTATATGTTTTGCACCCTGCTGGGCACAGAGTAGGTGCTTATTCAGTGTGGGTGGGTGACCGCAGGATGAATGAATGCCTGCAGGGGTAAATGGATTTGGATTTTGTTCTAAGAACAAAAGCATTTCCAGGTTCAAGTACCTGACTTGCAAACGACTTTTGGAATAAATATTTTGGAGATTGGATACTGTCTGTTATAAAGAGTTATTCAAGTCCAAGGTATCAGATCTTTTCCAACACTTGCTTGTTAATCCTTGAAAGCACACATGAAAGCAGCAGCCCCAGGTCCTTTACTGTCAGCAGCTGAGTGTGTGAGCCTTGCCCAGCTTCTGATCTTTGATGCTCACGTTTTGTTTGTACTTTTCACTCAGTTTCACACAGTGACACTGACTGCCAGGTAACTGTCTCTCAGGACATTTGTGCTTTGAGTCTGTGCAACTCTGGACCATCTCTACAGGCTAAAAGATATGCCTGTTGATAAGAGGAGGAGCCCTGCAGCAGGAGTCCGGTGCCAGCTGACCTGGAAGCAACCTGATCTCCAGAAAGCATCCCTGGTATACTCAAATGGGCCTTCCAGATGAGCCCTGTAAGGATATGTGTGATAGTAAAAGCTCAGGAGCAAGCTCCATGCACAGCCTTTTCACGTTACTGTTGTTCTTAACTTTTGACTTATTCCCTTTAGGGATCAGCCTTTCTTTGACTATGAACCTAAACATAAGAAAGAGAAGTTTCTTGGGCCCCTAAAAACAAGTCATAATGATTTCTGAAACCGAGTCTCTTCTTGTGCTTCTGAAAACTGAGTCTTAGTGCTAAGAAATCCCTCTGTATTTTCTTAATTTCCATCTTGATTCTCAATGTTGAAGATAAAATAGCTGTTGCTTTGTGTCTGTGCAGAGTGTGGCAAAAAGAGAGGAAACAGAAAAAGATCAAAGGACCGTCTCTCTCACCTTTAAAATCTCTTTTCCTTAAGGTATCCTTGAATATCTCTCTTAATTATGCCCTAAAACATTTTCTCTGCAACTGATGCTATCCAGCCAGTGGTTTTTTAGTAGCACCTGTAATTCAAATGCATATAATCCAGAATCCAGTCCTAACTTCACACCTGAGTTTCTCGTCCAACTAAACATTCCACAGGTACTTCAGGCTCACTAGATCCAAGTCTAACTCATTATCTTTGCACCAAAACAATATTTTTTAATTAAAATTTTAAAACATTATAAATAAAAAAGACTAGCTGTATTGGAATGGAGCCTGGCTAATGACCTTATCTTTTCCCACTCACCCAAACTAGGCATTTAAAAATCAAACTTGACTCCCCACTCTGACTTTATGCAAATTCCATCAGCCTCTGAGTCACTGTTTGACCCCACGCCAAGCTTCCAAACCTTCTCAGGAACTATGCTGATATCAAGACTGGGTCCTGTGGAGTAGCTAATATATGTGACACCCGGAGGAGTCATTCTTTAACACCTCCAACGACAAAATTATTTTCAATAATGGCCATGAGTATGATGAAAATTATGTCTTTATAATATATGTAAATCACAATATCATACATAATTATAGATTATATATATACACAATATAGATTATATACATACATATATATACACACAAATAATGCTCAGAAAAACAAAGCAGTGAAAATGTTCTTTTAAAGTAAATATGTATGATCTTATATTATATATAATTATATACTTTTAAAACAATAAAAGGAAACAGCCACAACCATTTTAAATTAATTTTTGTATCTACCGAAATAGCTGAACTTTGATCCTTTGGTTACAGTCTGATATATTAATATTTACGTAAGTGACAGTCAATAACTAGATTTTAATAAAACTAAAATGTCTGCAGAGGTATAGTTTAGGCAATCACTTTTTAAATTTTTTAAATGAGATGGACTCTTGCTATGATGCACAGGCTGAT
This sequence comes from Rhinopithecus bieti, assembly GCF_001698545.2. NCBI lineage: Eukaryota > Metazoa > Chordata > Mammalia > Primates > Cercopithecidae > Rhinopithecus > Rhinopithecus bieti. Next base: position 2,338,673 of record NW_016805422.1, read on the forward strand.
CTCAAACTCCTGAGCTCAAGCCGTGCTCCCACCTCGGCCTCCCAAAGTACTGGGATTACAGGCATGAGCCACTGCGCCCGACCTAATTTAGGCAATCACTAATGTGAGATTTTGTTTTATTATTTGTTCTTTTGTTTGAAGACAAATAATTAACAATTAAAAAGAATATATTGCAATTTTAAAATGTTATTCATATTCAGAAAATATTTCATGTATGAAATAAAATTTGCACTTATAAAACAAAATATTACACTTCACAGTTGGCAAACATTTTAGATTTTAAATTAAAAAATTTTAAATTGTGATTGGGTCACACTGAATGGTGAAATTAAAGGAATTCAAATCCTGTTTCTTCATCTTTGCAGTCACTGTGCTATCGTTGTTTCTTTCTAATCTACATAGAAATATGTCTCACCACAGGGGTTGAAGACTCAACTGCACCCAAAGCAAGATCCAGTGTTCCCAAACTGTTAGAAGCTCTTGAAATGGATGTGGGTAGCCAAGGCTATTGTGCCAAGGGTTCTGAGAATCAATTTCCACATAGAACATTTATCAAAAGAGAAATAGCACAGGACAGAGGACCAGAAAAAAGAAAGTCACGTAGAGAAAGAAATCAGGAGACCTTGCATTTGCAGCTTGACTATACGTTTGCAATATACTCCCTACTTCGAACAATTTAGTAAAAAACATTTCTTTCTTACAAACACAGTTTCCTCCTGAAAGGAATTTCGATGTATTCTATGTTCTGATGTCTTACTATTTTGGATGTATATCCACGTTATAGGCAACAAGATGTTTTGTTTATAAATAAATGTAGAAGAAAAATAGATTTTTTTAGAAGCAAATTCTCGTTGTTGTTATATCTTTTGAAACTTCCAAATCCAATTTTGTTATGCATTGTCACCATGATGCTATTGCTTCAGTAGAACAGGATGCCCTCAAAGAGTGAAAGGGTTACCATGAGTCTAGAATGACCTGCAGGTGCCAGATTATGCGCTTAACTCCTAGCAGTTCTCAAGCGGTTACTACATGTCCAAGACTCTGCTAAGGGATTTGCAAATTCTATCTTATTTTTAAATCCCACAACAGCTCTGAGGTAAGTACTGTAAGCATAATTTTAAAGATGAGGATGTCAAGAATTAAAGAGATTAAATGAGTTACCTGAAGTTATACCTAAGAAGAACAGCAAAGCTGAGACCAGAGCCAAGGCCATCTGGCTGAAGACCCTGAGCTCTTAGCCATCATATTACACTGACTTTCTGTTCCAGATATGCCAGCTACTTCTATCTTTATATCAGTATCTCCTAGGCAGCAATTTTATACTCTGGCCTTTTGTCATTTTTACAGAAGCACTAATAATGATACACACAATTATTTTGTGCAAAAAAATTAAAATTTTTGTTTTAATAGTTTTATTAAAATATTAATAGTTCATAATAAAATATTAATAGTTACTTCATAATAGCTTAAGTAACTATTAAACATACAAGATAAACATTTATTAGAAGTAAATATCAATGGTATAAATCAAATTATTTACTCTTTATGGACAAATATTACTTATTGCTAAAACAAAACTGGGTTCAGCATTATCTATTTTTCATTTTGATAGAATTAAGTACTGACAAAACTTGCTGACAAATAGAAATGGAAAGGCTCTTGGTTATAATAAAGCTACTCAACTCGTACTCCTCTTAAAATATGTCAAAAAATAACATAGTGAACTACAACAAATATGATTTTTGCTAACAGCTTTGTTGAGCTATAAGTAACATGCCATAAATAATGCATAAAATTCATTGGTGTTTGTTCACAGAGTCATGCGACCATCCACAACTACATAATTTTAAAAAAAAATTTATCACCCATAAAAGAAACTCTGTACTTATTAGCAGTCATTCTTCATTCTCCCTACCCATGGAAATCAGCAATCTACTTTCTGTCTATAGAGATTTGCGTATTCTGGACATTTTATGTAAATCAAATCATGCAATAGATGGCCTTTTGCTTTTGGCTTCTTTTACTTAGCATAATGTTTTCAAAGTTCATCCATGTGTAGTATGTACCAATACTTTATTCATTTTTGTGGAGTGGATACACCACATTTGTTTATCCAGTTTATGAATTGATGGACATATGGGTTGTTTCCTCTCTTGTGCTATTATGAAAAGTGCTGCTATGAAAATTACCCATTTTTGTGTATAAATGTATGTTTTGTTCTCTTGAGTACATACCTAAGAGTGGAATTGCTGGCTTGTATGGTAACCTTATGCTTAACTTTTTGAAGAACTGCCAAACAGTTTTCCAAAGTAGCTGCACAATTTTACATTTTTCCAGGAATATATGAGGGTTTCAATTTCTCCACATCCTCACCAACACTTTGTGGCCTGTCTTTTTATTATAGCCATTCTTGTGGGTGTAAAGTGGAATCTCACTGTGGCACTGATTTGCATCTCTTTAATGACTAATGATATTGGATATCTTTTCGTGTGCTTACCATCCATTTGTATATTTCCTTTACCAAAATGTCTATTTGATAACTTTGCCTACTTTAAAATTGGTTTTATTTAAGTATTCTTTTACATTATGGGTACAAATTCCTCATCAGAAATATGATTGAAAAATATTTTCATCCCTTTGGTTTTTTGTCTTTTCACTTTTATTGATGGTGTCTTTTAAAGCACAAATGTTTTTTAATTTATCTATTACTATCCAATTTACCTATTTTTTATTTTGTCACTAGTGCTTTTGCTGTCCTTAGAAACTATCCTCTCTAATCAAAGGTTATAAAGATCTAATCTTATGCTTCTTCTAAAAGTTTTGAAATTTTATTACACACAAGGTCTATAATTTATTTTGTTAATTTGTGTATACAGTGTGAGAAATTGGTCCAACTTTATGATTTTGCTCGTAGATACCAGTTTTTGAAAAGATTATTCTCTCCCCTTAGAATTGTCTTGGCATCTTGTTCACTATCAATTGCTCGCAAATGCATAGTTTTATTTGTGGACTCTCAGTTTTATTTTATGGATGTTTATGTCTGTCCTGATGTTGGTACCACACTGTCATGATTACTGCAGCTTTGCATTAGGTTCTGAAATTGGGAAGTGCAAGTCCTTCAACTTCGTTCTTTTTCAAGATTATTTTGGTTTGTCTGGACCATATAAAATTTTAGGACCAGTTTGTCAATTTCTACAAAACAAGAAGCTGACATCTGCTAGGGATTGCCTTGAATCTGAAAATCAATTTCAGGAGTATTGCTATCTTAACAATATTAAGTTTTCCATCCATGAACATGTGATGTCTTTTCATTTGTTTATGTCTTCTTTTTTTTCAGTGAAGTTTTGTTGTTCACAATGTACAAGTCTCGTTACAGTCAGCAGCTAGTCAGACACGAACAGGGCAGGTGACATCAGGAATGTCAGGCAAACATCAGGTGATGGTCAGGCGGTTCTTACTGCCTTTCTAAAATAATCGGTCACAGCCAGCACCAGGGAAAGACAATTTCCCAACAGACAGAAAAACCTGAAACTGGCGATCAGCAGCTTCCTAAAAAGATCTCAGGAGTTGGGCAAGAGGGCTCAATCATGCACAATAAGAGACAAAATGGTGGAGTTTAACGGGTACATGACCTTCCTCTAGAAACTGGTAAGGGAATGCCTCAAGTGAACATGTGTGCAATTTCAGTAAACACACTGCACATGCAGCCACACTGTGCATGCAGATAGCTCAGCCCAAGGGAAGAATCAGGGGAGAAGTAATGCAAGACCCCGGAAGCACGCCAGTGTATAAAACCCCAAGTCAAAAGGTCAAACAGTGCACTTGATCTCACAAGTCCCCCGCTGGGCCGTCTTCCAAGTGTACTTTACTTCCTGTCATTCCTGCTGTAAAGCTTTTAAATAAACTGGCACTCCTGCCCTAAATCTTGCTAGGTCTCTCACTCAGTTGAATTCAAGTATGATCACTGTGGAGTTTTCAGAGTCTTTACTAGATTGAGGATTTTTTTTCCATTCATAGTTTATTGTTTTTTAATTGTGAAAGAGTGTTGGATTTTGTCAAGTGCATTCTCCACATCTATTGAGAGGATCATGCAATTTTTGTCCTTTATTCTACTAACATGGTATATTTCACTGATTGACTTTCATGTGTTAAACAACCTTGCATTCCTGGGATAAATCCCACTTGATCAAGGTATATAATCCTTCCCGTATGTTGCTGGATTCAGTTCAATTATAATTTTTTTGTTAGGGATTTTTTTCATCTATAATCACAGGATACATTAGTCTGCACTTAGGTTTTCTTGTAATATCTTAGGTTTTGGCATCAGAGTGATACTGACCTCAGAGCATGGGGAATTGCCCCCTCCCTTCTGTTTTTGGCAGTTTGCAAAGTGCTGTTTGTTTTTTAAAAGTTTGGTGTAATTCACCAGTGTAGCTATCATCACCGGCACTTTTCACTGAAGAAAGAATTTTATTATTACTAATTCAATCTTTTACTTGTTCTAGATCTATTGCAGCTTTCCGTCTCTTTGTAAGTTAGTTTAGTTTGTGTCCCTCAAGAAGTTTTTCTGTTTTGTCTAGGTTAGATAAATTGTTAATATACAACTTTTCATCGTGTTTCCTTATATTCCTTTTTATTTCTGGAAGGTCTATAATGGCATCCTCTATTTCATTTCTGGTTTTAGTAAGTTTAATACTCTTTTTACCTTGGTTAATCTAGCTAAAGGCTTGTTCATTTCATTGACATTTTTTCATTTTAAAGAACGAACTTTTGGTTTTATAGATTTTACCCATTGTTTTTCTAGTCTCTTAATCCCCAATGTAACAAAATTGAGAGGTGGGACCTTTAAAAGCTGATTTGGTCCTGAGGGCTCTGTTCTCAGGAATATATTCATGTTGTTATGAAAGGAGTGGTTTCCTGATAAAAGGATGATTTGGGCCCTGTTCCCTTCTCTGTCTCTCATCTGTGTGATGCCTTCAACCATGCTGTGATGCAGCAAGAAGGCCCTCAACAGATGTGTCCCCTCAATATTGAACTTCACACTTGATCACGGTATATAATCCTTCCCACATGTTTCTGGATTCACTTTGCTGAGTTCAGCCTCCAGAACCATGAGCCAATAAATTTCTGTTCTGCATACATTACCCACTCTCAGGTACTCTGTTATAGCAACATAAAATGGACTAAGATAAGGAAGTGCTCTGCTCCACAAAGTCATTCAAGGTTCTAAGTTTCTGGCAGCTCTGACATCCTCAACTGGGATCTTAAAGGTCACTACAAGTGTTGACATTTAGTGACAGATGGAGGCTAACAACTAGCTAAAGGCTTGGAGGCAATATAATTACTTACCAAATTCTATTGGCCAAGACTCAGGGATATAGCCATATCAAACTAAATAGGGTGGGGGAGAACTTGGAAATGTCGTCTAATCTTATGGCAGGAAGAAGAGGAAATAATTTTGATGATCAGCTGCCAGCCTCTGCCATAAGAAATTTGCAGAAGTGGGGGATTTGGAGTAAAATGTGTACAATGTCTCTCCAGGCCTCTTGAGACAGGCAGAGATGTGGGAACATCTGACCCATTGGGGCAGACTTTCTAAAAGGCAGCTTTTTAGCTGTGATTCCTTGTACTCATTGATAGTGTTTGCTTCACATTGCAGTTTATATTCTGGGAAGAGTGTATATGGAACATTTGGCTTTAAACAAATGCCCAGAAGACTGACACTTCTCATTATAAATGATCAAGTTGACTTTCTGTGAAACTAAGTCTTCAGTGTATTTAGTGTAAGTCAGTTGCTCATAGTTAAGCTGATCATTAGTGTTCTGTATGTGCAGATCATAAACGCTAAATTCAGCAGTATGAATGTAAAAACAGCATTGAGATTATTCTGTCTTCCTACCTCACATTAAACAAGAAATTAAGTATTATTAATGGTAAACAAATTGAGTCTGGGTGCAGTGGCTCACGCCTATAATCCCAGCACTTTGAGAGGCCAAAGTGAGTGGCTCACTTGAGGTCAGGAGTTCGAGATCAGCCTGGCCAGCATGGTGAAATCCTGGTCTACTAAAAACACTAAAATTAGCTGGGCATGGTGGCATGTGCCTGTAATCCTAGCTACTGAGGAGGCTGAGGCATGAGAATCTCTTGAACCTGGGAGGCAGAGGTTGCAGTTAGCCAAGATCACACCAATGCACTCCAGTCTGGAGAAGAGAGTGAGACTCTGTCTCAAAAAACAAACAAACAACAACAACAACAACAAAACCCAAATTGTGTATGTAGCATTAATGCCAAAAGGTTCACACAAAATAATCTTCTCTGTAATTTATAATCTCACATCAAAACACGATGTCATGAATTTTGGTAAATTTTAATCTGACTCTTGATGGGAAGTAGAACAACTATAGAGCAACAATTCTTCCCTATTTTATTTTGTCAACACTATAGAGAAACATACTAGAGGAGTTGTTGAGAGAAGGCATCTAGTTAATCAGGCAAAGTCTTACAGGTCAAGTGCCTGGAACAGTCCTAGTTAACACCTGTTGCTATGACATTGTCATTAAAACCATCCCCTTTTACTCCCAAAAGAGTTCAGGTTTGAATGATAAATTATATGGTAACCCTATGAGCTGGGAGCAGTGCCTTTACGTGCCCCGCCCCCCTTCAGGGTCTGGTTCACAACCTTGCAGAACCAGAAAATCAGGGTGTCAGGAAACTCAGGCTGATTGAGGAGAGGAAGGGAGTTGATTCACACCAAGGAAATTCTAAGAGACTGATGCTTAAATCAGAGCACAAACTTCCTAACTTATGAAGAATGTAGCTGCCAAGGGAAGTAGAAACTAATGTTAGTTTGTGTGTTCTCACCCTTGAAGGGTGGTCTCCTTGGAAAGACAATGATCATAATCATAAGTCTGTGGGTGAGAGGAACCAGGCAATGGGTGTTTTCTGGAGAAGCTGCTAGAATTTGCAAGCCATGTTTCAGTACTTGGTACCCAAAGCAAGCATACATTTGTCCTTTATAAGAGTTTTCCTTTATAACAATGAAAATGGCCTCCGTTCCCTTTCCAGAGAGATATTTGGAATAAGTATCAGCTAAAGGTAAAGAATAGGGATGTGTGATTCCAACCAACCTTCTGTTCTTTACTAATAATAACTGATAAGCTCTCTCACCCATTGGCAAGAACTGTCAGGGCTGATGTCAGTGGCAGACCATCCCCTGATGCCTGAGGTTCAGCCAGGAGCATCCTTCTCCACAGTCTCCTTGCTTCTAACATTGGAGGTTGCAGAGATCCAAAATATTCACCGCCATCCCTGCCACCACCCCAGTTCCCAGTAGATAATAGATACAATGGCCAGGAGAGGGTTAAAAGCAGCTTTATTAATGGATTGGAGAGCACAGCTGGGATCTGAGGCCTAAGCAAGGTTCCTTTCTTCTTCTCTGAAGTGATGGCTGCTGAGCCCACTGGGTGGGGCCCACCGAACTTACCCACCCAGTCACAGACGGATGCTGGAACATGGAGAGCCGAGTCTTGGCTGAGCTCACCACGGGCAGTTTCTGCTGGGTCTGTTTACTGCATGGAGACTGGAGGCCCAAATGCAGGTCCAAGAGAAAAGGAGAGAGGGAGAGAGAAAAGAAGCAGGAGGACAAGTAAGCAGAGACCTTCAGCACATTGTCTCCACCCTGTAGAGAATGGCCCAGAGGGACTCAAGCCCCATCAACCACAACCATCCCAGAAGTCACCCCGGGGTGGAAGCCTCCCCCCAGTACTTTTTCTCCAGGGTGGGAATGTTGGTAGGAGAGTCTTCCTCTAGTTGGCTAAGGAGAAAATGTAGGAATAAAGCAAGAGTTTCCTCCAGGCAGTGACATTGGGTCAGGAGTTCAATGAACCGCTCAATGAGTAAGTGGCCAAGCACCATGTTGTGTGAGCCTTTTGGGTCAACAGACGCTAACCCAAGCAAAGGCACTGGCTTGAGATACTGGAGTCAGAACTATAGGTCCATAAGCTACCTCATATCTGAATGCTAATCACTGAATTCCTTTTCTTGCCTGTCATCTAGAGCCTGTACTTCTAAGGACTGCTGGATAAGGCATGAGGCCACCACAGCTAAGGGCCAATTCTGCTTGACTTCTATTGTATTCCCACAATTAAGAGAACTCCCCCACCCCTTTTGTTTCATTCCGAGTAACACCTTTTGGTTTAACTGTCAGGTATGGAGTTGTTAGCTTTGCACCAAACCTAAGCAGAAGACCTGTCAAGGCTACGCTGGGCAGAGGGGAGGATAGAAGTGGAATCATGACCAGCCTGACCAACATGGAGGAACCCCACCTCTACTGAAAATACAAAAAAATTGACTGGATGTGGCGGTGCATGCCAGTAATTCCAGCTACTTGGGAAGCTGAGGCAGGAGAATCGCTTGAACCCAGGAGGAGGAGGTTGCAGTGAGCCGGGGTCGCGCCATTGCACTCCAGCCTGGGCAACAAGAGCAAAACTCCATCTCAAAACATAAAAATAAAAAATAAAAAGAAGTGGAATCATGAGATTCTTCCAGAGTGCATGAACAGATAGATAGAGAAGTTTAATGGCAAGTGAAATAACAGAGTTGAGTCTCATGCAGCTCTCTCTGGCACAGGAAGGCACCCTTTTCTGGCCAGTGGTGATAACATAGGATTTTCTAGCACTCTGAAATCCAAGCTCCTATCTGTCAGTCAGAATACCCCTCTTTTATTTTTTCTGTGCTTTTCTATTTCTCTGGTTAACTTAATATCATTAATTAGATCAAGGTTTCTTTTATGTTTGAGCACATTTTCAGTGCTAGTATTCCTGCTTTGGGCCTGGATGACTTCTGCAAAGGGTTAATCTAATCCACTACCTGGGATTTTTTTTTTTTAATACTATCACCATTATATGTTGACCTCATTTCATGGTCCTAGAGGGAATCCTTTTATAATTTCCAACAACCTGACTATACAATTTTACTTTAAATAAAACTGAATGATTGCAAAAAATTTTACCCCAGAGTATTTTTATTAGGGATTCCTGCCACCATATTAACATATAAAACAATCTGGATGTTGACATAGAAATGCAAATTTCACCATACAAAGGTAAGGCTCCAATCACAGTAACATGGCCCCCATATCTCTAGTATTTCAATGAAATAAACTCATTGTGAATTCACCCCGAGTTGTGTTTATAAATATTAGACAAACCACAAAATATATTCCAAATACATAACATTTTACAATATTTTTCAAGCACAGACAAATACATACTTTACCTACATTGTTTTCATGATCCAACTTGCATTAGCACTAAAGGCAAGATTGTGTGTGTATATGTATTTGCCATATAAGTGTGTGTGTATTATATATATTTATTTATATCCACAAATGTACACACAGTGGCATTTGTGGAAAATTTAACCCTTTCAGGCTGTGGGTTTTACCCACCATAGTATCTGACAGGGAAAAGAACCAATATGTTACAAATTCCTCAATTAGGGCAAAATAAGCACAATTATGCAAGAAAGGCATATATGTTGTGTCCATTCAAAGACACACATATACACAGATTGACATATAAACACACCTATACCGATAATATGGAATATACATATACTCACACACTTGCTTTAAACTCTGTATCTCACTCTATAATATACTGTCCCTCTCTGGAGGCAGTCTTTTCCTCATTCGATTCAGGCAACTGGTGACTATATTCTAACAAAACTTAAATGGATGTTTCTAAAAGGCTCTGATTCTATGCTGAGCAAATGGCTTTTCAAGATTCCGGTTTAACTTTTGATGGCTGTTTAAATTCAGCAGACCCTATCCTGTCAACTTCTTCACTTAAAAACATTTCTATTCAACAATGAAGTTTCCACCTAAGAGAAAAGAGATGTTAAAATAATATATTTATTACTCCTTAGTATAAATCTGCATGGTTGGATTACATGTGATATTTATCCTATCATATTTTTCAAGTATTTTACAATGGAAAATATATTATTTCCATAATTTAAAAAATATTATATAACATTATTTTGAAAGAGTGAGGGCCAGATGATTTGTCATAGTCAGAACTTTAGAGAAAATTATATGACGCATGATCAGAAGGGGACTTATTTTGTGCAGACTACACTGAAGTTGCCTGATGTCAGAAAGGATGACTTAGAAATCGTATGAGAAAAGAAGGAGAAAAACACAAATTTCAATTTCAAAGCTAGCCATCTGCAAGCTTCCAAAATAAACTGTTGAGGATTCCAATCACAGAAAATATATTTCTAAATCAGTATCAAATTTCAGGTACTAAACAATCTTTATTAAAAAGCAAAATAAATCACTGAAAGCATATAGGAAAGGAAACCCTTCAAACTTAACAGAAAATATATATTGTCATTTGCTCAACTGCAGGCTTCATGAACTCAGTTTCAAAACTTATTTCCAAAATTAAATGTCCAGTGAAGCCCTCAGAGCTCCACTGAGGGAGTGGAAATGGAATGCCCAATTTAGAAATCATGCTAATGATAGGGTTGGAGTGTCATTAGTTAGAGAGAGTGATTACAAGTGGGCCCTGTATCTTTGTACATTAAGGCAGTGGAATGTTTTCAATCCACAGAGAAGCTCTATACTCCATGGCATAAGCTCTAGACTCTTACCTTTCTCCAACATAACACAGTATCAGTAGGTAGTCTGCATGGGAAGGCATCAGTGCCTTGCTGATGGTACAATGCTCTAGTACCTTCCTTGATACCATTAAATCGTTGGATTAAATCCTTTCCATCATAGATTTAATGGTATCAAGGAAGGTACTAGAGCATTGGTCCCCTCTACAGTCTGGTTAGGGTCATGTCACTACTTTACCCAGGCTGAATTGGTATGTCATCTCATGAGGCCTCTCCAGTTTCTCTGTGGAAGTCAGATTTTAAAACAAGTGGGAAAGGAAAGGAGTATAATGACCACCACAAAGGATGATCAAGGACATGTATCAAAAAGCCATTCATTCTCACACAAAAATTCAATCTCTCACAAACACACACACGCACACACACACACGCACACTCACATACAAACACACTTTTGAAGTTTCTTCTACAGAATCACAACAAATGGCATGAGGGATCAAAATATTTACCTTAAAGTTTCTCCACTTTTATTTAGATCCACTTAAACATGTTCATGTTAACTCGGACAGCGAGTGAACTGCTCTTCACATCATCGAACGCTGGCATCACCATCACTTTCATAAAATAGACCACTCGCCTGCCACCATTTGCCTGCCAGCCTCACCAGAACTCATTTTTGCCACTTTCCTTTTCTCCAGTTACTAATTGCCTTCACTCTTGGGTTAATGTACACTGACATGCAACTGACTAGCACATCTTTTACCTTCTCTCCTTTAAACTCTCACTTTCTTTTTAAAACATCTGCTTCTTCGGCCAAAATATACAGACAGAATACAAATGAAAATAACAAGTCCTCTTGTCCAAATACTTTGAAAAATGGACCACCCTGTGTCCACTTGATGCTCTCAGTTTCTACATCCTCCAGTTCCATCCTCTGTTTTAGCAGCTCACTTACTATAGTGTCTTTCTACCCATTTTCTATCTCATATGCAGATCATAACAAATTATGGTATTGTTCAGCCAAAAATATTTTTAAAAACAAAGTAGCGCCAAAACATTAAAAAATTTCTGATACACCATTTGTGCATTAGTCTTACAATCTGTACATGTAAATAACTCCAGGAGGCTTCTTTTTTTTTTTTTTTTTTTGCTAAAATTTACCAAAATAGTTTGATCACATAAAATACTTTTAAAAAAACAAAACCAAAAACCCAGCATAAATTTAGTTGTATAGGCATTGGTTAGAGGACACTGTTTTCACTAAGGATTATATTCAACAACTTTCTCTTGGGTTTTCACTAAAATTCTGATTCTGAACCTTATAGCTTATAACGGTGCCAACTATTAGAAACTGGAAAATCTAATTCAGTCCAATGTATCATGTATTATGATATAATAGATAAAGGGTATGTCTACAATATAATAAAAAATAAACATAGTTTTGGTTATTTAAAGACCATCTTCCTAACCTGTAACTAAAATAACTGTGTTTGATTTAAACGTATTTAAGTGCAGTGAATTATGGAAAGCTAACTTAAAGGTTTGAATAATCAATTATGAGTAAGGAACACCTGTTGACAGCTCCGTGACCCTTCAGAACCAGGCATTTGCTGAAAAAAAAAATCACTAGCATTGAATATAGCCCTTAGTCATGTGAGAGATTAGCTTCATGAGCAACCCAGCATGTAGAGGATGAGGTGGACTTTCCCAGCCACCCACTCCTTGAGGGGACAGTAGTATTCATAGTGAAACTGCTCAAACTCTGGTGTCTGGCGGATTTCACATAAGAAGGAGAGATCAATACCTGACTCCAAAAGGAGGAGGAGCAGGGGAAATACAAAGAGCAGCAGTCCCAGGCCCACCACAAGGAGCCTGGAAAAACTCTTGACCAGTGGGTTCACCCGAATATGGCCAGTCAGAATGTCATAGCTCCACGACAAAGCACGGCGAGCCTCCTTCAGCTCCTCTTCTTCAGCAATCAAAAAGGCGTTTTCATCTGCTTCCAGATCCTCAAATGAATCTGTGTCTTCTCTTTCCAACTCAAGCCTGGAAGGACAGTCAAAGAGCATGTCAATCTCATCGTCGTCCACAGGAGTGGGGAGCAGGCTGGCACTTGGGTTGTACACTAGTTCAGAGATGGTTAAAGGTTCTTCTTTTATTTTATCTTCCTCTTCACTAGGGGGATCTTCATACTCTCGGGCTGCCTTCACTGGGGAACTGGAGATCAAGGGAGCAGAAATGTTGTCCTCTTTAGGCAATGGAACACCTGTAAAGAGAGATTTTTTTTTCTGAATTTAAAATTTCAGAGTTTCCCACAAAAATCTGCAGGAAGAAACAGAAAAAAAAACTAATGGGATTCAAGCAATCTATGAAATTCTTCCGTGGTATCCCAACTTTTAACAAAGTCCTATTATAGTAAAAGACCCTCTACCATAAATTCAAAGGTCAACATGCTAAACTGAAACTAACTAATACTTCTCAAAGGGTTAGCAATATTTGCAACATTTAGGTGTGCAATTTTGATCTGCAAACCTCCAACCTTGGTCATGTTTGCTTGAATAAAATGACAATAAATCACAATTATAATTATGAGCAGTGATTTTTTTAGAAATCAACACTATCACCCAATATAATATCATAGTAAAACCACAGAATCTGTCATTCAATGACAATCTCTTTATTTTTCTGATGTGTTGTTTTCTAGTCTTCATTCTAGACACGATTTTGTGTTCTATATATTTGCAATCATATTTTATACCCAAGCTTAAATCATGCTTCTTGCATTTAAAATTTTAACATAAACATTTTCTATGTTTAAACAAATTCCCATTGGTATTATTTATAAAAGATGACACATTTTTTATTTAGTTATGCAATAAATTAGTTGCCTATTGTCAAACATTTAGATTGCTTTGCAGTTGTAAAGAGAAAATGCGACAAGAGACATCTTTATATACAAAGCTTTTTTTCTCTTCTTGTTTTGGTTCATTTGCTATAGATAGATGCTAGAAGGGAAACTGCTTAATCAAAGGGTGAGAACTTTTTTTATGTTTATTGAGAGAGAGGTATTTATCAATGCCTCATTTTACTGATGGGAAATCAAGTTACCTAAGGTCAGACCTAGGGTTAACTCTGCCAATTTTGAGTCTTGGATTCATAGTGGGAAATAAAGTTAGCATCAAAGAAGTGTCCTCCAGGATGGATCTACCATACAACCAAAATGGCAGCCAGGTGCATTTAGGGAACCATAAACCAGCTTTCAATGAATCTGTTACGTGATTTTTCTCTCTTCAAGGTGTACAGGCATGACTTACTAGTTTTGTCATACAAAAATCAACAGAAATTTCATGATAGCTCTAGTCTGATAGCACTGAGAAGTCCAAATAAAAAATACCACAAAAATACAAGAGATATACTAAAGGTCAACAAGCACATGACAGTATGCTTAACATCATTAATCATTAGGGAAATGCAAGTCAAAACTACAATAAGATGCCACTTTATGCCTACTCAAATGGCAACAATTTTTTTTAAAACTGAAAATAACAAGTGTTGGTGAGGATGTGAAGACATTAGTACTCTGCATATTGCCAGAAAAACTATAAATAGTTCTGGCCATTGTGGGGAAAAAATTGATAGTTCCCCAGAAAAATCAAACATAGAGTTACCAGACGACCCAGCAATACCACTCCCAGGTACATACTCCAAAGAACTGAAAACAGGTACTCAGAATGCTGGGACCCAGGATGGCCAATTAGAGGCAGCTGTAGTCCGTGGCACTCATGGAGATGAATAAATAGGGGCTAGTAAATGCAGCACCTTCAACTGAGATACCCAGTTTCTTGCTTTGGGACTGACTGGGCAAACAGCTCAACCCACAGAGAATAAAGAAAAGCAGAAGAGTGGGGGACGGCCCACCTGGAAGAGGCACAGAAGCAAAGATACCCACACCCCCAGCCAAGGGAAGTGGTGAGTGATTGTGCGACCCTGCCCAGGAAACCACACTTCTCCTTTAGATCTTTGCAACCTGCAGATCAGGAGATCCCCTTGTGAGCCCAGGCCACCAGGGCCTTGGGTCTGATATACAGAGCCGTGCGGAGTCTTGGCAGAGTAGCCACTCAGACGCACACAGAGACCCAGGAGTTTTACATACTCTGGCTCAGGATCCCTGGCAAGGCAGGAAATCCATCTGTACATATCCCCAGGAAGGCAGTTGAATCCAGGGACCCAGGTAGCCTCATTCTGTGGGCCCCACTTCCACAGTACCTCACAAGACCCACTGGCTTGGAATCCCAGTCAGCTAACAGCAGTATGTTGAAGTCTGCCTGAGATGGGTCCAAGTTCCTGGAGAAAACGATGGCCACCATCTATGCAGCTTAGTCAACTCAGTTGCTCCAGCCTGCTGGCTGTGGAGAACAGAGACAGACCGAAAGAGGAAGGGTACCCCACAATGCAGCACAGCTGTCTTGCCAGATTGTGGCCAGAGAGCTTCCTTAAGTGGGACCCCAATCCATTTCTCACTGGATAGGACTCCTTGTGGGGGCTTCACCCATTCCAGCCACGGTTCTACAGAGTTTTGATCTCTCCCTGAGATGGAGCTCCCAGGGGAAGGAGCAGCCACCATTTCTGTGGTTTGGTCAACTCAGCTGTTCCAGCCTGCCTGCTCTGGAAATAGAGGCAGTCTGAATGAGAAAGGGTCCCCACCAATGCAGCACACATGTTCTACCAAAAAGCAGTCAGACTGCTTCTTTGAGTGGGTCTGTGACCCTAGTCCTCTGGACTGAGTGGGACCTCACAACAGGAGTCTCCAGCCACCTCCTACAGGTGCATGCAGGCCAGCAACAAGTCAGTACACTCCTGGGATGGAGCTTCCAGTGGAAGAAGCTGGCTGCCATCTTTGCTGTTTCATGGCCTTCACTGGTGATACCTACAGGGATAGAAGAAACTAAGGCAACTGGAGTCTCAAGCAGAGCCCCAGCAAACTGCAGCAGCCCTAGAGTAGAGAGGGCTGCAGCAGCCCTAGAGTAGAGAAAACAACAACATCAACAAAAAAGGCCCCACAAAAACTTCATTCAAAGGTCAGCAACCACAAAGATCAAAGATAGATAAGCCTACAAAGATGAAAAGAATCAATGCAAAAACACTGAGAACTGAAAAAAACATAATGCCTCTTCTAATCCAAATGACAGCAATACCTCCCTAGCAAGGACACAGAACTGGGCTAAGGCTGAGATGGATGAATTGACAGAAGTAGGCTTCAGAAGGTGAGTAATAACGAACATCACTGAGCTAAAGAAGTATGTTCTAACCCAATGCAAAGACGCTAAGAATCACAATGATACAATAGGGGCTGATAGCCAGAATAGCCAGGTTAGAGAGGAACATAATGGACCTGATGGAGCTCAAAAACATAACATGAGAACTTCACAATGAAATCACAAGTATCAATAGCAGAATAGACCAAGTTGAGAAAAGAATCTTAGAGCTTGAAGACTATCTTTCTGAAATAAGACAGGCAGACAAGAGTAGAGTAAAAAGAATAAAAAATAATGAATAAAACCTCTGAGAAATATGCAATTATGTAAAGAGACTGAACCTATGCCTGATTCTGATTGAGGTACCTGAAAGATACAGGGAGAATGGAACCAAGTTAGAAAATATACTTCAGGATATCATCCAGGAGAACTTCCCCAACCTACCAAGACCTGCCAACATTCAAACTCAGGAAATGAGGAGAACCCCAGTAAGTTACTCCACAAGAAGATCATCCCCAAGACATATAATCATCAGATTCTCCAAGTTCAAAATGAAAGAAGAAATGTTAAGGGCAACCAGAAAGGCCAGGTCACCTACAAAGGGAAACTCATCAGACTAACAGCAGCTCAGCAGAAACCCTACAAGCAAGAAGAGATTGGGCCCAATATTCAACATTCTTAAAGAAAAGAACTTCCAACCTAGAATTTCATCTTTGGCCAAAGTAAGCTTCATAAGTGAAGGAAAAACAAGATTCTTTTCAGAAAACCAAATGCTGAGGGAATTTGTCACCACTGTACAAGCCTTGCAAGAGGTCCTGAGGGAAGTACGAAATATGGAAAGGAAAAACCATTTCCAGCCACTACAAAGACACACTGAACTACACAGACTGGTGACACTATGAATCAACCACATAAACAAGTCTGCAAAATAACCAACTAGCATCATGACAGGATCAAATTCACACATAACAATATTAACCTTAAATGTAAATGGGCTAAATGCCCCGAGTAAAAGAAACTGAATGGCAAACTGGGTAAAAAGCCAAGACTCATCAGTATGCTGTCTTCAAGAGACCCATCTCATGTCCAAGACACACATAGGCTCAAAATAAAGGGATCAAGGACAACGTATCAAGCAAATGGAAAACAGAAAAAAAGCAGGGGTTGCAATCCTAGATTCTGACAAAACAGAGTTTTAAACCAACAAAGATCAAAAAAGACAAAGGAGGTCATTACATAATGATAAAGAGTTCAACAGGAAGAGCTAACTATCCTAAATATATATGCACCCAATACAGGAGCACCCAGATTGATAAAGCAAGTGCTTAGAGACCTACAGAGAGACTTAGACTCCACACAATAATAGTGGGAGATTTTTAACACTCCATTGACAATACTAGATAGATTATAGAGACAGAAAATTAACAAAGATATTCAGGACCTGAACTCAGCTCCAGATCAAGTGGACATGGCAGATATCTACAGAACTATCCACTTAAATTAAAAAGAAGATATATTCTCATTGCCACATGAGACTTACTCTAAAATTGATCATATAATCGGAAGTAAAACACTCCCCAAGAAATGCAAAAGAACTGAAATTGTAACAGTCTGTCAGCCCACAGTGCAATCAAATTAAAACTCAAGATTAAGAAATACATTCAAAACCACACAACTACATGGAAATTGAACAATCCGTTACTGAAAGACTCTTGGGTAAATAATGAAATGAAGGCAGAAATCAAGAAGTTCTTTGAAACTAATGGGAACAAAGAGATAACATATCAGAATCTCTGGGATACAGCTAAAACAGCATTAAACAGGAAATTTATAATGCCCACATCAAAAAGCTAGAAAGATCTCAAGTTAAGAATGTAACATTTCAACTAAAAGAACTAGAGAACCAAGAGCAAACAAACCCCAAAGCTAGCAGAAGACAAGAAATAACTGAGACCAGAGAAGAACTGAAGGAGAGGCACAAAAAAACAAAAACAAAAACAAACACAAAACAAAACAAAACAAAAATTCAAAAAGTCAACAAATGTAGATGCTGAATTTTAGAAAAAAAAATTAATAAACTAGATAGGCTGGTAGCTAGACTAATAAAGAAGAAAAAATAGAAGAGTCAAATAAACACAATCTGAAATGGTAAGGGGGATATCACCACTGACCCCACAGAAATACAAACAACCATCAGAAAACACATAGAACATAACTTAACTTGGGAAACCTGTGTTGATAAATCTCTGGTCCATCTCAACTCAAAACCCTCCAATGAGATTTACCAGGAAACTGTACATAGGAACATCAACTTCAATACATACAAACCCGAACGCATCACTTCTCTCACCTCTTTCCCTCTTGCACCACTTACTATGTTGTAAATGGCACCATCTTTTCTTCAGTCTCTTATATCAGCAACCCAAGGATTGGCCAGAACGACTTCTTCTCACTCACTGCTGACATCTGTCATTAACTTCTGCAAACTCTGCCACCGTCTTCATTTTCAAAGCTATCCCTGCCTCTCCTCTCTTATCACTTCTTAACTGGATGATAGCAATGGCTTCCTAACTGGTTTCCTTGATTTCAGTCCAGCTCCTTGTAAGTTGTTTCCAGAATAAACATTTTTAAATGCCTAATTATTTATATCAATCCTCTTGTTAAAAGGTTTCTCATGTCTTCCAAATTAAATATTAAACTTTTTAGCCTAGAACAAAGATCTCTGTCTACCACATATGCTACCTCCATGCCCATCTATTGAGGGTTCCCATATGTGTCATGCTATGTTATGCCTCTGTGTCTTTGCACAGACTGCTACCTCTTCCTGGAGTGTCCTCTGCACCTGGATTGCTCTTACTCATCCTCTAAGACCCTATGTGTTACGTCCTCTGGGAAGGCTCTCCTATCCCCCACTGCCAGACTGAGATACATGCTAATTATCTGGTACTTTTCATGGTTGACTCCTTATGGCACATTTGGTTTTAAAATGGGCATATGGGCCAAACCTGAAAATAAAAATGGAAGGGGAGAAGAAGAGAGGTAGGGGAGGGGCCTGAGGGGATGGATTTTGAGAAAGGTTTTACTTCTAAGAAGATCATCCTGGAAAGGTACAGACTCCTTATCTCTTGACATTGTTGTAACAGAAAGAAACAGCAGAAACTGGCAGCCGTCCTATGGTGCTGACAGCAACTGCGTGAGGGGAAGCTTGGCTGACTGAGAAGAGCAGTGTAGAGATAAAATGAAACTGGTTCTCAACCCTGGAATCCTCTCTGACTCTGGACTTGTCTTGGATAATAAATCACCTTATTATTTAAACCAGTGCTAATCAGAATTCCTCATTACTTGCTGATGATGGCATCCTAACTGATGCAGCTGTCATACCGTCTTGTGGATCTCTTTATCTTCACAGTCAGTCATTACAGTGTGCTGCAGATTTATTATGGGTTTTTCCATTAAAATTTTATCTCCCGAAAGGCAGGGACTTGAAATATCTACTAGAAAATTGTAGAAATCACTACACGTCATGGCAAACATTTATAATAGCAAAATGTTGGAAGAATTCCCACCAAAGTCAGGAACATTATAAAGAATTATCACCACACATCAGTATTGGCCCTAGATAATGCAAGATGATGAAGACAAAAAATAATAAGTGTAAATATTGGAAAGTAAGGCACAAAAGTCTAGTTCCAGATAATAGAATTATCTACACAGAAAAGAGATAAAAATGAAACAGGACAATTAATAAGAGTTTAAAAAGGTGTTGGAATGCAAGATCAACATATTAAAGCAGGCGGTTTACTGCATACAGCAGAGACAATATAAAAAATGATAATGGAAAGTATCATTCAAAATAGCCAAATGCACAAATTTAAATAGCCATATGTATCCAGGAATATCCATAACAAGAAGTCTGAAAAACTTGCATGAGGACAATGTTAAAATATACCAAAGCAGTATAAAAGAAAATCTCAATAAATAGAAAAACATAATAATGTTCCTGAATGGGGGGCCTTGATACATTGAAAATTCAGCTCTCCTCTCATTAATCTAAAATTTGATGCAATTTCAGTAGAAATCCCAACACACTTTCAAAAAAGACAAATGGTAAACGTACACATGAATAATCAAAAACTTCTGGATAATAAATCAGTGAGCACATCCAGACAACGGAATATTATTCAGTGCTAAGAAGTGCCATGAAAAGCTATAGAGGAACCTTAGGTGCCTCTATTATTAAGTGAAAGAAGCCAGTCTGAAAAGGCTGCATATTGTATGATTCCAACTAATTGACATTCTGAAAAAGGAAAATTACGAAGATCATAAAAAGACCAGTGGTTGCCAGGAATTAGGGGAAGAGAGAGATAAATAGGTGGAACACAGAACTTTCAGGGCACTCAAACTATTATGTATGATACCATAGGGGTGGATACATGCCATTAAACATTTGTTCAAACCCACATAATGTACAACACCAAGGTGAACCCTAATGCAAACTATCAGCTTTGGATAGTCATGATGTCTCAGTGCAGGCTCATCAAGTGTAAAAACTGTACTTCCCTTGTTTGGGATGTTGATGATGGGGGAGGTGGAGCATATGTGAGGGAAACTCCCCATATGTGGTAAATTTCTGTGCCTTCCTTTTAATTTTACTGTGAACCTAAAAATCTCTCTAAAAGTATAACTTCCTTTAAAAAAAAGCAATGCAGGGGAAACGACCTACCTGATATTAAAACTATACTGTATAGTAATGGAGCAGGAATAATAAAAGATATAATTCAGAAATCTACTCTTTAATATAGTGGGAAATTTGTTTATGAAAAGTTTTGCAAAAGTTGCTAACCAATTGTTGGTGGGGAAAGGTATATCCCTATACCGTGTCATGCACATGTAAAATTCCTAAGAAGGTAAAAGGTTCAACTAAAAAAAAAAAAAATAGATACTACGTGAAATTGTCAATTTTGAAGGTCATAAGCAGTTATTATCAGCAATTTCATATAGTTCAAGTAAATGCATTAATTATGAAGAATAAAAACGGGAAACCCTTTTATAATCTTGGCATGGGGAAAACTAACTTTAAAAAAATGAAACCTAAAATATACAAAAAGTAAACAGTCTGCACACATAGAAGTTCTCTGTGCATATAAAAAGTGCCTGTGTCGGCCGGGCGCAGTGGCTCACGCCTGTAATCCCAGCACTATGGGAGGCCACGACGGGCGGATCACGAGGTCAGGAGATCGAGACCTTCCTGGCTAACACGGTGAAACCCCGTCTCTACTAAAAATACAAAAAATTAGCCGGGCTTGGGGGCGGGCGCCTGTAGTCCCAGCTGTTTAGGAGGCTGAGGCAGGAGAACGGCGTAAACCCGGGAGGCAGAGCTTGCAGCGAGCGGAGATCGCACCACTGCACTCCAGCAGGGGCGACAGAGTGCGACTCCGTCTCAAAAAAAAAAAAAAAAAAAAAGTGCCTGTGTGTCATAAAGTTAACACTAAGTAAAAGTTGAAAGCCAAGAACCAATTAGGAGAAAAAACATTAACATTTGTAAAATATTAAGGATTCATACTCAGATTAAAGAAGAAATACTACCGTCTATAAGGAAACGACAAAAACACAACAGAAATGTACTAAGTAAACAAATAGGCAATTCTCAGAAGAAGAAAATAGTTATTTGGAAAGATCCTCCTCTTCACTGATAAAAAGGGATATGCAAATTAAAACAATGAAATCTCATTTTCCTTTCAACCATTTTGCAAAACTTTTAAGAAACTGGCCATATCAGGGTGAGTGATCACATGGGGGAATAGACAAGCTCATACTCACCTTGTTAATATTTGCTTTTAGAGGATAATTTGCCCATTTCCATTAAAAGTTACAATTCGTATATCCTTCAACCCAACAATTACACTTTGAAGCATCTATTAAAGAGAAATGCCTCTGTATACATATGCATTGCAGTACCATCTGTTACAGCCAAAAGATGAGACATAACCGTTTCCAACAATAATTTGGTAATTAGATAACTGAGTTATTATATCTTTATATTACCTAATATTATCCAGCCATTTCTAAAAAGGATGTATATTAATATGCATGGATATGGAAAGTCCTTCAAGTCATATGATAAAGTAAGAAAACGAATTCTGCAATACTGTATCTTGAACAATCCCATTTGTAAGAAAAAAAAAATCCTATATCCCATGTGGCAATATTCACAGATCAACTATTGGGAGTATTAACGGAAAGCATCTATATATTTGTTCTTTTAAAAAATATTTTCTAATAAGAACACATCATGTATTTTTTAAGTCATTATACAAATATAATCAATTTCATCCCAATTCACTTAGAAGTCAGTTCCACACGTGTGCATGAGATATAGCCAATTGCAGACGTTTCTCAGGGTGTATTTTGTTTTAATCAACTGGTAAAAACCACATGTATACATATAGCCTCAGCTTGTTTCTTGCTGTAAGCTCTAACTTTTTAAGTTCCTATTTCAATTCCTATTTCCCTCAAGGACCATAAAATAACAAAATACATTTACAATGAAAAGGAAATTGGCAGAAGGTCAGTTTCAATTCTTTGACTGATATTTTGAGTAAAGCTATGCCTTGAGGATAAAGTGGCACTCTGCCTCACCCCAGCAAGCAAGCAGATGTGAGATTTGACCCTTTCAACAATGAAAGGAAGGGGAGCGTGTTGTGATCATCCATTCTGCCTTCTCCCTCATCTTCTCACGTTACAGAACAATTTGGAGGTACACACCACCACTGCCTCCCTCTCCCTTGACTCACTGCTGACTAGGGGGTAATTTGTATTTACGACAACTTTGTATCATTTTTCTTGAACAAGGGAACACACCCTCCTGTTTCCCCTTTGCACTGGCTTGCTCACCCTCCTTCCCACTTATCTCTGCTTTTCTCCCTTCCTCCCTCTTTTCTCACCCTTACCAAAAATCTCTGACACCAAATTCACCCTGGGCTTCTCTCCACCAGCAGTGAGCAGGAAGCTGGAAGCCCGCACACTTCAGGCACAGGATGACAGCCCAGGGCACCACACATACCAGTGTTCCGAGCTGTGACCTTGGAGCCGAGTCTCAGCAGACGAACAAACACATTACTGTTGCAGTGGTTCACCATGTGCAACTGGAGGCTTCGTCGAGTCTGGATCTTGACCAAGCATTTTGCCATACTGGTTATTCCAATTCCCTTGGTCTCCTCGGCCTGTCATGGCCCAGGGCAGCCTTTCCCTAATGGTCCATTCTGTTTTAAAGGACCTAGGCAGGACCCACTGAATGAATCAAATGTCAGCTTCCTAATGCGGCCAACAGAAATAACTCATGAGGGATCAGCATTGGGAGGGGAGGAGGGAGGGGATGCTATTTTTAAACTCTCCACTCACCCCTCTAACAGACAATGAAAGATTATGCATCATCCCTACTCCAGCCTTTCTAAACCATCCAGACCAAAACAGAGAACCCTGTCCAAATGCCTCATAGTTTCCTCAGAATCAAATGCCCCCAAAAGATAAGATGACAACTGGATAATTCCATAATGGTGAAATAACCCACCTTTTCTTCTAAAAATTGCTCCTTCAGCCTTTATTATGTTCTAGAGCAGTACTGTTCAATAAAATTATAACACAAGCCACTTCAAAGATGGGAAAAAAGCATTTAAAAAGCAAAATAAATGTATTACAATTAATTTTAATAATGTGTCTTATTTGAAATCGAGATATCCAAATAGTATTTCAACATGAAATGATATTGACGTTTATTAATAATTAATCGACTCTTTTATTAATAAATAGTTTGCATTATTTTTTGGGACTAAGCCCTTGGACTTAGTGTGTGTTGCACACTGCACATGTATAGCACATCTCAATTCGAACCAGCCCCATTTCAAGTGTTCAGTAGCTACATATGGCTGCTGTCGTGGTCAGCTCAGCTCTTTTCAAAGTGCTGAATTCCTCACATGCCTTATCTCCATCTCATAACAATGCTAATATTTTCTTCACTTTACAGATAAGGAAACAACTTAGAGAGAGTAACTCACCTGATCACAATCAGGAAGTTAGTAAGTGGCAAAGCCATGATTTGAATCTAGGCTTCCAATTAATATCAGCTGAGGTGATTTGTGTTTTAAATGCAGGTGCCACACAACCACTACATTCTGACTCTTAGCACTTTGAAAGTCCTGCACTCGTACATCTAAGGTATAAAATGTGCTTGCATCCCAGGGGAAGTGCTCAGGAATGCAAACTGTTTTCATTTGTTTAAAGACATGCTGTATTTGAAAAAAAATTCAATGGATTAGTAACTGCTCCCTCATTCATCTTAAAGTTATATTTCTTTGCTCTTACATTTTCTCCTCATCTTTTCATGAAAAGGATGAGAAGAAAAAATATTCCTCACACAATTTCAACACACCTGCACACATTCTTCTACTTCAAATATCTGTCACCAAAAGATGATTTTCTAATAATCCTCTATGAAACAAAGGTTTATTCAGAGCAGGAATTGAAATTCCATGTTGTTACGCATCAATATAAAATTGATTCAGCATTTCTGGAAAGAAAATTAGCAAAATATACGGAGTTTTATAGCTGTGGTATTCTTTGAACCAGAAATTCCACTTTTAAGAATTAATCCTGAGAAAAGAATCAGAAATGTTGACAAAATCTTTAGACAAAGATGTTCATCAGAGTATCATTTACGATAGCCAAAAATGTTTTTTAAGTCAATCTATATTTCCAGTGGGAAAATGGTTAAATACATGCGATGAAATATTGCACAGACATTAAAATTCATGTTTAGAAGAATTTAATGACGTGAGAAAATGCTTGCAATATACTACCAAATGGAAAAAGCACCTTTAAGTAAACAGTGTGGTGTTGACTATGTAACACTGCACACAGGAAAAATGTAAGACCAGATAGTAAATCCCAGAAGGGAAAAAGGGTGTTGCCAGCCGTGCACTGCAGCTGAGGTGGGGCAGGCCATTTCTAGGGACCTCAATGGGCCTCCCACTCCCCTCTCCTGGGTGAGCAGCTTCCAGTGTGGCACAGGAGTTCCTACACTCACAGGAGTTAGTTAATTTTCAGCCCTGAAGCTTGAAAGGAGAAGTTCTCAAAATCTTCAATCCTTTGCAATGCCCCCTGATGATATGATTCTGAGCAGAATCCCCAGGTATAAAACAGATAGACTGATGCAAAGGTGGGGCCCAGGAGTAGTACCTATTACACCTCCCTCACTGGTCTCCAACAGTGGTTCTTGAAGAGCTACTAAAAATCTTCAGGACACTGAAGAACAAATCTGAACATCACTGTTCATGATAAATCGCTACTTTGTAGTAACACATAATGAATTTCACAGATTACTGGGGGCTCATTTGCATGGCAGTAGACCAGGGTTCAACACTGAGGAAATCTCCCTTTGGCCAGTCTGGAAGGAATATAGATAAATCTTTATGTTTATCATCATGTTAAAACAACATATGACCTGACAGCTCACTTGAAACAAACAGACCTTCCAAAAGGTTTTCCAAAAAAAGACTTTCCAAAACAAAAGAGAAAACAAGTCAAAAACCTGAAACAAAACTATCACCATACTTTATTTCTGTTCTTTTCTACCAGGACAGTCATTCTCCATAATGCTCAAGCTTAACATCTCACCATTGTTTCAAATACCTCCTTCCTACCTTTCATTTTAAAAGTATTATTATCTTTGGGAGGTCGAGGCCGGCAGATCACTTGAGGTCAGGAGTTCAAAACCAGCCTGGCCAACATGGTGAAACCCCATCTCTACTAAAGATACAAAAATATTAGCAGGCGTGGTGGTGGGCACATGCAATCCCAGGTACTCGGGAGGCTGAGGCAGGAGAATCACATAAACCCGGGAGGCGGAGGTTGCAGCGAGTCAAGATCGTACTACTGCACTCTAGTCTGGGAGACGGAATGAGATTCCATCTCAAAAAACAAACAAACAAAAGTATTATTACTATTTTAACTATCGCCAGCCATAATAGTTAGCATTTCACATGTTTTTCACTTTTCCCTCTCTTAAACCTGCTCTCACTCTCTATGCTCCTTTTCAGAGATCATAAGTAGATTCCTTTACTCTTGTTCTTTTACGGATCTTCTCCTTTCATGGAGAAAGATAAGCTAGCAAGACAAGCATTCTATATTGCCTCAGTCATTTCTCTCTACCTTGTCTGACTCTGCCCACAGGGGTGGCTACCTTTCAAGAGGAACAAGAAAAGAGAGGGGGGAATATGGAACCAAGCCAAAGATTCTGCAGGATCCTGCACAGTGAGCATTGTTCTGTTCGGGCCACTGTGCTCCACTGAACAGGATCAGTAGCACAACATTTGGATGCCCTTGAATACTGTTCCTGTTTCAATTCATTTGTTTGTTTGAGAATTGGGAATGCATGTCTGGGCAGTGACAAGAGGCCAAAGAAAGCAGAAGATGTGAATCGATTTTCCATAATGAGTTGTCAGAAACACGCTTCCTAAGTCAGCCTGAAACCGAAGAAGCAGAACGGCATTCAGTGATAAGAACTGTTCATGGGCCTGAATTCCACGGCTGCTCCTGCACAAACCACCTGACACAGATCCGGCGAAAGGCGACAAACTTGCCTCTACTTTGTGAGTGGCTGGAAGTTACTGGATAACTTGGAGTCCTGGTGCTTTGACTATAAAATGGAGACAACAACTCCTCTCATGGCTGTTATGACAAGGAAATGAGAGACATGTATCGAGTGCCTCACATAGAGCTGGTTCCTGTGAACCAGAATCTATTAAGCAATTTTAGAAGGCAAGATTTAAAGCACAGACTCTGGAGCAGTTCTTGGGTTCCAATCCTGGCTGCACCATTCATCATCTCTGAGCCTCAGTTTCCACATCTGTAACAAGAGCTTTCATTTTACAGATGTAAAAGCAGGTGTACCTCCACGGGTGGTTGTGAGGATTAATCAAGTTAATACACATGGCATTCTCAGATCAGTGCCTTGCACGGCAATTTACTCAATAAATGTTAGTGATTTTTTTTCAACACATCGTCATTTTTTTTTTTGTTTCTTTTAACTGCTCAAGAGGAAGACAGTGAGGATTTTAAATAGCCTGAATTATCTTCCTTCTGTCAACCATATGTCTTAACATACTATTATGAGTTGCTCCTCTCCAATAATAGCAGTATTGTGAGGAGTTAACCTGGTCATGCCTATTACCTTGGGAAACCTGCAGAAGCCTGCTGAACACAATTTTCTATCTGCAAAATAGTGAGGATACCGGGTGCTTACATGACTGGGTTCCTGACATGGAATGGGCATTTAATAAATACTAACTATCATTATATCATCATCAATATCATGCAGTTTATCTACATTAGTAACTAACAGACTTGACAAGTATAGTGGAGTCAGTCATTAGTTAAAATAGTTTCAGAGATTCACTGAAATTGTAGCTAACTGCTAACTCCAAGGGGAAAGATAATAAAATATTATTACATTCATTAAATGTTCTTTGTAATCAGGTTAGACATTAAGTATCCATTACAAAGAGTCCTTGGGACTAACAGATACCTCACAGGGCTTTTTAAAGATTGTATGAATTTAATAAAATATATAAGCAATAATTTTAATAATATAGTTGTGATAGGAGGGGTATATAGTAAAAAGAATGGGAAGCTGTTTCCAACATCACTGAGAGACAGGACCATATGGCCAGGTAATCAGCCATCTGTATAATTTAATTTCCTTGTTTGGAAAGTGAGACAACAGTATCTGTTCTAGCCAATTCAAAGAAATGGTCATGAATATCAAATTATGGTAACTTACATGAAAAAAACCCTGGAAACGCATAAGATGCTTTGGCATATTGGACACTGTTCCTCTTATGATTTCCCCTATCAGACTGAATGTTTCCTGCCTGTAAGCTGAGATCACTGGTCTCTGGGGCCCAGCATCACCTTGTAGAGTTAGGGGAAAGGTCAATAAAAATCCTCTGGAGAATACAGTTGCAGACAGAGTATAGTTCAAGCAGCACAGCTCGGCTCTCTTCATCACCACTGTTCTCAGTCGCTCTAAGACCTCCTCACCATGAGTTACTTCCTTGTATTTTCCTGACTGTCCAACTTATTTAGAAATGGGAAAGAGCACATCATGCAAAGCAGTCAGTTAACTTAGGTAAGGAAAGTCAAAAAGCATGCTTGTGACTCAAGACAGTTACTCTTGTTAAGTCACTTGCTCCTATGTTATAAAAAATGCATACAGTTCCTCACCCCCTCCAAGAAATTGACTGTGAGATTTATGCACAAAGTGTCTAAAATGATCATATTCTGCTCCAATAGGATAACATTTAAATGTATTTTAAAATAAAATTAGAGCAAAAAATACAAAAAAAGTCACTTGGTTTTTTTTTGTTGTTGTTGTGTTTTGTTTTGTTTTGATTTGTTTTTGAGATGGGGTCTTGCTCTGTCACCCAGGCTGGAGTCCAGTGGCCCATCCATAGCTCACTGCAGCCTTGACCTCCTGGGCTTCAAAGTGATCCTCCTGCCTCAGTCTGCCAAGCAACTAGGACTACAAGTACACACCATCACATTCGGATAATATTTTTAAATTTTTTATAGAGACAGTTTCTCACTAGGTTTCCCAAGCTGGTCTTGAACTCCTAGCCTCAGGGATCTTCCCACCTCAGCCTCCAAAAGCACTAAGGATTACAGGCATGAGCCATCACGCGTGGCCCATTTGTTCTTTTTAAATGATATAAAAAGCCTGATGCATTATAAATATGCACAGTACTTATTATGAGTTTTCAGTGGAAGCAAATTAGAACTCTGGATTTTGTGTTTTACTCCACAACTCAGGACTTATATTTAATCTTAGGTCTTCAGGTCAGGACCAGAAGAGTCAGCTAGATTGAGTCCTCTCCCTTCAGTCATCTGTCCCTTATTGAGCAGTCCCCAAGGGCAGGGCACCACTTAGGCTGGACATTTAAACTGATAGTTAGAAAGAGGTGTTTTAAGCACCCTGAGGAAGACATAAACAGAGGAGAAAACTATTAATGCCATGTCATGTCAAGAGCCAAGAAATATGTCTGGGTGCAGCACACCAACATGGCACAAGTATACATATGTAACAAACCGGCACGTTATGCACATGTACCCTAGAACTTAAAGTATAATAATAATAAAAAATAAAAATAAATAAATAAATAAAATAAAATAAAGATAAGATGCAAACAAGTGCTAGATTTGTAATGTATTCATTCTTCTTAATATTAAATTATTGTTCATTTTAATTCCCTCATATGTTTCCTTAGTTTGTGAGATGTTCTCTATAGTAATTTTAAGCAATGATTTCTTCTACCTTCACTCCTTGAAAATGATCAGTTATTAGGTAATAAAATATAGAATTTATTGACTTTCTGACTTTGCCTCTAATTGGTTATAGAAGCTGGTGTGAATACCTACCTTCAAAAAAAATAAAAAATAAAAAATAAAGAAATATGTCATAAAGGAGGAGCCACATGAGAAATCAGTATCAATTTACCTGGTGCAGCAAGGAAAAGAAAAAAGAACAGCCAGAGGGAACCAGCACGAGAAGGAAGGAATTGGCACAGATAGGAGGTGCTGGAAGGAGAAGCTTTGTCTGAGAGAGAAGGATTAGAGGGTCCAGCTGAGACAAAAGGCCTTCAAGGGAACTAAGGCTGGAGAGGAGGGTGGAGGCCACTGTGTGAGGAACCATTGGCTCTGCTGTATAGGATTGGACTCTCCATGCAGTCAATTGGCAGGTTCCAGAAACTACTTCCAGCAAAGACTGTAGTAAGAGTTCAGGGGATGGGCTACAGGGAGATCAAGAAGAAAGATGTTGCAATGTTCCAAGAAAGAGAAGAAGAGGGGATAGCAGAGAACAGGTGGTTAGGACTTCTTCTGAGATGGAATTCACAGGACTCTGGTAGCTGAGTAGACATGGAGTGTGGGGAAGGGTAACAAGGCAAGGGTGGCTTCCGGGCCTCTGGCTGGGACAGCTGTGTACATAGTGATGTCATCAACCAAGTCAGCAGGAGCATGTTTGAGACTGGGTTTTGAAGATAGAAGAAGTCATGAGTGGAGTTGTAAACACATTAAGCTTGATGCGTTAAATGTGAACTGTTATGTGCCCTCCAGGTGGAGATGTCCAATAAGCAGCCGAAAGCACAGAGCAGTAGCATGGGACCCAGCTGTCAGCATGGAGGTCAGGATCACGGAGAGGAGGTCAGGATCACTTTACTCTGTGAAAACACTACGCCTGGGATCCTGACTTCCTTCTCTCCATTTCTCTGCCTTGTCTCTCTCCAAATACAAACGAAGAACAAAAATCGTATTTTGAAATACTGATCAATGAACTTCTCCATCCACCTGTGCTTACCAAATTTCTGAAGGCCTTCTAATGATCCCCAGCCTAGGCAGTAAAACTAGCCCACCCAAAAATAAAACAATGACCATGAATAGCTGATCACTAATTTCACAAGTCATTGCTCCAAGGCAGAAAGATCTCCTCCCCGACCCACAGACAGGACAAAATAATCTGAAGGGAAAAGTGAAGAAGCTACAAGTAGAGGAGATGGTGAGGTAAGGGACCCCCAACCTCTAAGGATCAAGCACCATATACTGTGAACATCATTACGCAACAAGCAACCCATAGATTGTGCAGCAAGATAATTGTCCATCTCCTCTCTGATTTACCTACTATAAGAAACACCCTTATACTCAACAGCCCATGGTACGCCAAACTCTGATGAATAAAACTAGGGCCTGAATACCTATGGTTTACTCCAACTATAGGGGTGGGAGTAACATGAAGGGAAACCTTCCATAGCTGTCCATGGATGAAACCAGCTGAAAGCTCCCAGAGAGACCAGACAGGGAATTTCACAACTATAATGCGTTCTTCAGAAACATGCATGAAGAATTCTCTTGTAGTATAATTTAAACTATCTCAGCTTTGCACAGTGGCAGTATTGTAGCCAGTGAGGTTTATCCAAGGTGCAATTATTGGCCAATTAAACTATCTCACTGACCAAGGCTATCTATAACTCAGATTCTTCCATCCATATAAACAAAGTGTTTTTTCCTTTATCTTGGTTGAACCTAGGGCTTAAGAGTTCCCTGATGTTCCATGACTTGGATACATCAAGGCAATCTATTGATGGTGAAGTTTTATTAGATGCCAGTGTAGTCTCCCAAGGTTTCCTGGAGGATAAATGGATGACAACACTGAACTTACTGACTCCAATTAGAACATCCTCTTTTGGTTTCTGTGTAATACTCTCAAGCAAGAGTCTACTTCCTTTGTCCCCATACAGGATGAATTTGTTTCTCCATCACTTTTGCTTTATTATTGCATTAATTCCAGACATAAGTCACAATTAAAGATAAAACATTTTTCTCTGAGTAAAGGAAATTACATTATATTACATAAATAAATGAAGCTTTAATTTTGTTCTCCATTACTCAACAGCTTTGCAGATGGTATTAATAAACAGGGCATCTGTGTCTCCCTGTGGAAAAATCCAGGCTCTTCTGGAACTGTGGGCTCCTTGTGTTGCTGCCATGTAATCAAGAAGCTAAAGGTAGCAGAACCCGATCCTTCCACCTAACACCCTAGCCAAGGGCATCTCTCTCTTGCATCTAGCTGTGACTCAAAAAGAGAAGAGCAAATGGTCACTACATGCAAAACAAGTTGCCAACCACTGTAGGTTTTGTCTTTCAAATTATCAAATATATATATATATATTATATATATATATATGCTGAGATGGAGTTTCGCTCTTGTTGCCCAGGCTACAGTGCAATGGTGTGATCTCAGCTCACTACAACCTCCACCTCCCAAGTTCAAGCGATTCTCATGCCTCAACCTCCCAAGTAGCTGGGATTACAGGCACCCGCCACCATGCCAGGCTAATTTTTGTATTTTCAGTAGAGATGGGCTTTCACCATGTTAGTCAAGCTGGTCTTGAACTCTTGACCTCAGCTGACCTGCCCAAAAGTGCTGGGATTACAGACGTGAGCCATTGCACTCGGCCAAATTATCAAATATTTTTTAAAAGTGTTATATCCAGTTTTTGCAGGGCTACAATGAGAGATATTGTCATATACAGTTTGGTGAGATATGTGGAGGATAGATGGTAAGAAATATTTTTGTATATTTATGTGGTAGAATATTATATGTCTATTGAATATAAAATTATAGAAGAATATTTAATGTCATGGGAAATATTCATGTTATGTTGTGAAGTGAAAAAGCAGATTATAAAATAGCATCTCCATTATATTTTGTTAAAATTATAAAATTGCCGATAATATATAGACAGATTCTACATATTTATAACAGTTTGAGTATCAGGTGGTTTTAAATTTTATTTGTGTTTTGTACTTTCCAAATTTTCTACAGTGACTATGGTATTTTTTTTTTAAGAGATGGAGTCTCACTCTGATGCCCAGGCTGAAGTGTAGTGGTATGATCATGGCTCACTGTAGCCTCAAATTCCCAGGCCCAAGTGATCCTTCCACCTCAGCCTCTTGAGTAGCTGGGCCTACAGGCACATGCCATTACCCTTGGCAATTTTATTTTTGGTAGAGACAGAGTTTTGCCATGCTGCCCAGGCTGGTCTCAAACTCCTGAACTCAAGTGATACTCCTGCCTCGGCCTCCCAAAGTGCTAGGAGTATAGGCATGAACCATCACCTTGGCCTAGTGTCGCTTTTGATTTCACACTAAAAAACAAAACAAAAGAGCATATTTGACTTCTGGCAAATCCTAATCCCAGGAGAATATTCTACTGGTATGCTTTATTTTATATAAATAAATGTTATCCTGGTTGCATTTAGAATCCATACATTCATTCATTCATTTGTTCCTTAATTCAGCAAATATTAGTTTAGCTCTTACTTTGTGCCAGAACATCCCTAAATGCCGGGAATAGTGA
This sequence comes from Rhinopithecus bieti, assembly GCF_001698545.2. Classification (NCBI taxonomy): domain Eukaryota; kingdom Metazoa; phylum Chordata; class Mammalia; order Primates; family Cercopithecidae; genus Rhinopithecus; species Rhinopithecus bieti. The sequence goes on from NW_016805422.1 coordinate 2,371,517, forward strand.
GGGAAACAAGGTAAAGTCCTTGCTCTTTTGGAGCTGGTGTTTTAGTTAGGGAAGGCAGTCAACAAACAGGAAGATAATCAAATAAGTGAGAAAGTGTTTGATAGCGTCAGGTGCTCTGAAGAAAATAAAACAGGGTGATAGCATGAGAGGGAGCAAACAGGTAGATTGGAGGAATTACTCAGAATTAGGCACTCAGGGAAGACCTTTCAAGGAGCTGAAATTTGAGCTAAAACTTAAAGAAAAGAAATAGCCATACAAAGACCAGAGAGAAGACCCTCCTGGGTGGGGGAAACAGCTCTTGCAAAGGTCCTTGAGATTGCCATGAGCTGAGCCTATTCAAGGGAGAGTGGGAAACAGTCTGAAGGGTGGGCAGGAGGCAAAGCAAGCAAGGCTTCCCAGGCCAGAGGAAGGAGCTGAGATTTTAACATAACTAGATCTGAGCTCCACTTACCAAAATAATCCCCTGGCTACTGTATGGAAAATATGTATGGGAGGAGGGGGATAGGAGTGGAAGCAGAGAACCCCTCAGGCAATAACCGCAGCATCCAGTAGACAGAGATGAGGGGCTGCACATGGCTTGGGTGGCCGTGGAAATATATCTGGGTTATACTGAAAAGGTTAAATAGGATTTTGCAGATGGATTTGACAATTCAGTGTCTTATGACCACTGGGCAATGGGAGAAGTTTGAAGGGAAAGGCAAGCATTTACAAGTCTGACTCTACTATTTAGGCAATTGTTAACAAACAGCCTGTTCTGGAAACAGAACATGGCCCCAGGGGACATAAGACTGAAGGATGACCCAGGCAGACTGTCAATCAGCAAGCAGGGGCACAACCCCAGCCACAGGGTCAGAGTCAGAAGCACGGTCTAGCCCCAGGAACAAGGGCCGTCAAGGTCCTGGGGGAGCAGAGTGCTGGGGGTGGGGGCAGGGACCAAGGCAGGGACTCGGGAAAGGGAAGAAGGTGGGCATGAGAGCCAGAGAGCAGGGCAGAGCAACAGAGAGAGCAGACTAAGGGCCCATACAAAGGGCTGGGCTTGGGCTTCTCAGTTCCCTCCCCGGTAAGGGTACAATTGGTCCTAGAGCTGGGGTGGGGCCAAGCCTGTATTTAGGGGCCAATTTGTTCAGCTAGGCCAAGGGGATAGGCAGGTACTGAGAAGACCACAGATCACAAGGGATGCTCTATTTTTTAAATATGGACACCCCTTTCTTTAATAACAAAATCTACAGCCTATGTTCCGATTATCAAGTGAGTCATTCTGACAACCCTATTTATTTCTCTTTCACTCAAAGCATCTGCCCATTATCACATTTCTAATGTTGAAGTGGAGATATGAAGATTTTAAAAGTTCCCAATTGGACGCCTCTAAAGTGAGGGCTCTTTTAGGAAAAAAGTTAAACCCTGCTTTTAAATATCATTGTTCCCCATTCTTTGTGTTTCAGCTACCACATTAAAAAAGAAGATGATACCATTTGACCCAGAAATCTCGTTACTGGTTATATATCCAAAGGAATCTAAATCATTCTATTATAAAGATAAAAGCAAGCGTGTGTTCGTCACGGCACTATTCACAATAGCAAAGACATGGAATCAACCCAAATCCCCATCAATGAAAGACTGGATAAAGAAAATGTGGTACATATACTCCATGAAATACTATGCAGCCATAAAAAAGAACAAGATCACGTCCTTTGCAGGGACATGGAGGGAGCTGGAAGCCATTAGCTTCAGAAAACTAACACGGGAACAGAAAACCACACACCAAATGTTCTCACTTATAAGTGGGAGTTGAACAATGAGAACACATGGACACAGGAAGGGGACATCACACACTGGGGCCTGTCAGCAGGGAGTGTGGGGAGGGAGAGCATCAAGATAAATAGCTAATGAATATAGGGCTTAATACCTAGGTGAGGTAATAAGGTGATAGGTGTAGCAAACAACCATGGTATACGTTTACCTATGTAACAAACCTGCACGTTCTGTACGTGTATCCCGGAACTTAAAATTAAATTAAAATCTTTTTAAAGTTAAAACCGTCTTTCATAGAATAAAAAGCAAAAAAGAAGATGGATATCCCTTTTGCTTTCAAAAGCAATGAACAACGATCTAAAACCATGTAAATAAGAACAGCAGCAATCTGGAGAAAGAATTATTAAAGAACAATCAGAGTGAAGAAGAAACTCAGAAATAATCTCATCTTGTGTTACAGAAGAGAAAATAAGATCTAGGCAGTATCAACGTCCAGCATGTGCCAGAAAAGAAGTAAACGTTTATTAAGTGAACAAATGAATGAACAAAGCTTGGCCCTCTCATTCTCTGTCCAATGCTCTTCCTGCCACCAGAGAATCCCCATTAATACTGTATTTGGTGTCCACTCAAGTGCAGTCCAGCACCTGTGTATACTGGGGACTCAGAGGCCACCCTACAATGCTTAAATGAGAGTGACACAGCACCTACCCAATAGCTTGGCAAAAGCCCTGTGTTTGGGTGACTCACCCTGGTTTACCAGAGTGATAGACCAAAAGCATGTAAAATGGCATGTCACCACCGTAACTAGAGCAGACAGTTCTCACATCTATTTTGGAATCTAGGGCTTTGGCATGAACAGAGATTTCAGCGTTTCAAAAACACATCCCCCGCCCCCCTTTTCGTTTTGGTAGACTCATCTTCAAGATCTAGAGCACCCGTTTCCAAATCTTCTTTTGGGGAAAAAATGTTTGTACATACAAATAACTGCATATTTATTTATAAATTAGATACATGTATATCTGTCATTGTATATTATGCACATTAAATAAAATATCAGTAGAAGTCTGAATAATTTCTTCCTGCACCCCAGTGGATCACTGTATGTATCCTGCTCTGGAAGCCACAGTTCTAGGACCTCCAACTCACCATCTGCCAAACCAGGTAGGAGACTGCACTCCTGTTTATGGCACTGAGTGTACACTCCCAAGACCCAGTCTTGAGCCAGCTGAACAGAGCCTCTTCTCTGAACCTTGCCTGCACTGCCTCAGATCTATTATAAAGAGTCCGCCTAAAAGAATGGTAACCAGCACACACTGCCCAACACTTTCTCCCATTTAAGTGGCACTGGATCTTAAGAGAAAGGAGAAGGAGGGAGAGGCTCTGAGATCCTATCTCAATTATAAGCTTGGGGATTGCAAAGAACATCTACTTAACACTCACTACCAACCCACTGACAAAAATGCAAGAAAATAGAACCCCATGCATCTAAAACTCAGAACATTCTAGCTTCTGCTTTCTAGCAACAATAGGTTTAGTAATATTTTCACCTTTCCTCTCCTGTGGTTTCTTAGGGAAGTGGTGAGAGTGTTTATTTATTGAAGTGCCAAGCAAAATGTCTTCCCTCCGCAGACCACACTCTGGCTGTCACAGCTGGTCACACAACACTCTCCTCTGGCTCAAATCCCAGCCCTCAAGGACTATGACTAGACTACTTCCTAGGACACTTGACTGACTTATTTTTTTCACCCTAGCCAAGTCCTTTGAAGCAATTAATTATTATTAAGTGGGGCAGCAAAATGCTCACCTGAGCAGGAGGAATGATTTCAGAAGCTCTGCTACTGAATCGCTTCCACTAAGACAGTCACTCTTAACACAGACTGTAAGCAAATGAGTAATTAGAACTAGCCCCGGAGTGAGTCATTCCTTATTTAATGAATTCAGCTTTAAAATCAGAACATGATTCCCGAAGGGAATGAGCTTCCTGTGGGAAGTCTGTTTCCCCTGCAGCGTGGCTCTACTAAGAATTCTGTTTGCTGCAAGACACTCGGTCCCCAGCCTTCTCACCACTCCTTCTAGGGTGATGGAAGTCTCTGGGGAGGTCCTGGCATGCTGTGCTGGAAAACCAAAGCCTTGCACACTGTCCCATATACACAAGAGCTCTTCTCATTGAACCACACAGATCACCCATACTTAAGTAAAATATGTTGTCTCTTTCGATCATTCATTTGCTATAATTGAAAAATAGATGCAGTTCCTTAGTTATCCATTCTGTTTTAGCAAGAAGCAGTTGAGTCATTCTAGCTGTGTTCAATATTATCTAAGATAGCTGGGTTAGGAATCTGAGAATAAGGATGTAATCCCAGCTTTCCAGAATACTCACCCAACCATGTGACATTGGGTAAATTTTCTCACCTCTCCAGGCTTTCCCGTTTGTAGAAGAATCCTGAGGATATATGTTAGATCAGAGGCCAGCAAACATTTTATATGAAGGCTTAGATTGTAAATTTCAAGCTTTGCTGGCAAAATTTTAAAAGTTAAAAGTTGAAGTTGGCTCAAAAGAGGCAAAATGGAGGATATTCTATAGGTACTTTTATCATCATCTAAAATGTAACTGTTCACTTGAAGGCCAGAAATAAATGGTGCTGGACCCACCACAGGCTGTATGTTGCTAAACCCTGTGCTAGACCTTCCTCAACACTCCCTTTAACTCTCGAAAGCTATGAAAAATACTCCTGTCCCCAAGTTCCCATCCTCACAGTAAAAAGACCTCAAGCCACAGTCTTGGATTTTTTTTTTACCTTGACACTCAGCAAAAGAATCAGAGTTAAGAGCTAGAAAGCATTTAAGTTGTGTTCAAATCCAATCTTCTTGTTTTGTGGATGAGGAAAATGAAGTTCTAAAAGGTGGACAGTCTTGTCTGTGGTCACCTGGCTGCTTGGCAGAGGAGCCCACACCAGGTTTCATCTGAGACATTAATGCAAAAAGACAGCAGCCACCTGAACCACTGCTATGCTTCCACTGCGGGATGCTATCTTTCATAAAATGCACTATTTGTGGAGAAGTAGCCAACTACAGAATTGAAATGATGCACACTATTGGTGTCTTAAGATGTAAAATACAAAATCTTTGCAAGATAAAATGCACTGAGTTTGCATCAGGAACAAGGCATTGCGCTTCCTTACAACACAGTAAACACTCAAAATTTCTAAGTCCTCTTTCACGTGATACAAACTTCTCATGAGTATTTCAGTTGTCAGTAAAAAAAAAAAAAAAAAAAAAAAAAATCCCAGAGTTCCAAAGATGAGAATAGCTCCAGAGGAAAACACAAAAGAAAAGGTAAAAAGCTTTTGAAAAGACTGCAAAATAGCAATCTGCAGCGCCTGCTCAGGGCTTTATGTCTTGTCCTCTAAGCTGCTCTTGGTCTCTTCTACCCTAGAGGAGCTGCCGACTTAAACTGTGGTGCTGTCCTCAAGAATTCAATAGATGTGATAGTTCTGAATTTTTGTTTTGCTAATCCGATACTGCAACTATAAACAAAAACAGGAGATGCCTTCTGCTCTGTGGAGGCCTCCTAGCTCCTGCAGAAGCAACTCCAGCTGCTATGTGCTTATCAGCAGCTGGAGACTATAGATGCCATTAAATAAGAACGTTCAGGATAGCCCGAGCATGTGCAATGTTAAAATGACGCTTAAAACAGCACTTTGTATGAGTTCCTTCTAATTTAGGACATTTAACACATTTGTCTGTATTTGTGTTAAATATGTTCCCAATTCATTGTTTGATCTCCAGTTAAATTTCCGATGTGTTTTCATGCACCAGTGCTTTCAACATTAAACAAACAAAGCAGGAATTTTAAGAATTTAATATACTGGATAACTGCAACTGCATTAAAGTGCATAGGGAAGAAATTGCTAATGCATTAACACTGATTGCCTCTAGGAGGGGACAAGCTGGGACTTTTTTTTTTTTTCTCATTTATGCTTTTTTGCGATTTCTAAATTTTTTAGAAGATGATGTACAAGCTTTATAATGAAAAATAAAGCAAATAGCAATCACGAAACCCTGTGGTAGGGACAAGTCTTAATTAGAACTAGGGTTGGTCAGTCCATCACCAGATAGCAGGAACCATAAGGGGAAAGGTGATTCCACAGGATTCATAAACAGCTTCTGCATTTTCATGGGATGTAACACAAAAGAAATTTCAAAAACACCACTGCAGGCCAGGCATGGTGGTTCACTCCTGTAATCCCAGCACTTTGGGAGGCTGAGGCGGGCAGATCACAAGGTGAAGAGATCAAAACCACCCTGGCCAACATGGTGAAACCCCATCTCTACTAAAAATACAAAAATTAGCTGGGCATGGTGGCATGTGCGTATAGTCCCAGCTACTTGGGAGGCTGAGGCAGGAGAATTGCTGAACCCAGGAGGCAGAGGTTGCAGTGAGCTGAGATCATGCCACTGCACTCCAGCCTGGCAACAGAGCAAGACTCCGTCTCAAAAAACAAAAACAAACAAACAAAAAACACCAGTGCATCACTGCTAATGCATATGTCCTGACACATCTGAGTCAAAGGGAAGAAATGGCTTAGCATCTGGGGGAAAATGGTGGGAAAAAAGACACCAAAGGCCTGAGAAAAGGGTAAATTTGTCTGAGCCATGGCCATGGAACTACAGAAAGGGAGAAAAGAGACAGGAGAATGTTCACGTCAGACAGGCAGGGAGGAAGACCGAACCTGGTAGAGGGTAAGATAAGGAACTCACCATGGTATAACCACAGCAGTCTTGGGCTGCCAGAGGCTTCACCAGTGACAGATCGGAGCAACTGTGTAGTGCATGAAAGGCATACGCACAGACAATGCAGCAGCCCCACCAGTCACCTGTTATGTGTTCGGGTGGAGGGTGGGTGGGACCAAGAGTATGGCATGCCTGATGGATGAGGACAATACTCTTTTTACATGTGCAAAATGCCTTTGTATGTTCACACACAGACTTTATAGAATTTCAATGAAACCACGTTAAGCCATCTATGGTTAGGGCTAAACACTGCAAGCAACCTTTTAAACATCCCTGCCTCCACCTTCCACACACACTTTCTATCACACACACAACACAAGCATGCATTCACATATACACTCAGCACAAGCACACACATGCACATACACACACATTTACAGGGATGGTGCTAAAGGGTGGCTTGTGAGAGTTAGTTTTACCATTCTCTTAATTTCCATCTATTCTTCAATAAAGATACTTTCTGGATCACATGCAAAAGCAGCTTCACATGACCCTTTAATCTAACACCTATTGCCACCCCCAAGACTCTCCTTTATAGAAATTCTGGTGTCTCCACTGTGCTTTCATTTTGCCAGTAAGGGGAAAACAAACATTTTCAACTCTTACTTATTACAGTTGAAAGCCATGCATGGCTTTTCTACTATGTTTATGCCAGCCTGCACCACTGCTATGGCAGACACCAGTGATCTTCATTGTGTGTCTGTAATTGCCAGTTACCAAGTCTCACATGATTAATTTCACTCCCCTTCTCTACCACAATCCAGCATTCTTCCATAAGGAGAACATATACTCTACCGATAAAATGCAGAAGCACAGTGCTATCTATACTATGGGGAACCTGCTCCATTTTGCATGTGAATTTATTCAGATTAATGGATCCCTAAAATGTCATTTTCACCTAGAACAATTCCCACTGTAAATTTTTTCTTTTCTGAAATTCTCATAAGCTCTAAGCGGCACTCTTCGAATGGTTTGTCATTCTCACCTGAAGTTTTCCACAGCACTAATTCTCTCAGATCCTGTAACCGAGCAACTTTTGGGTGAGTTTTGAAAACATTCCCGTTGCCCAGTGGTGCCTAGGAACTGATTTTGTTTTTTCTCCACCCTGACACAGCCAACTTGAGACCTAATCCTCCAGCTGTCATATGGCTGAATGGGGCCACACATTTTCCCAGAACAACACTGCATTAATCTGGGCAATAATACTCTGCCCAGCTGTCTTTGAGAAACTTGAAAAGAATGGAAAAAGCTTGTCTGATAAATGGGTGGTCATGACCCCAGAGGGCCATGGCAGTGGCAGAGATATCCCTACTAATCACACCATCTAAGACAAGTGACAGGACGTGCCCATGACCTCACAGAGACAGAGATTCTGTAAGTTAAGACTTTCTTCTCCCAACCTGATTATTAACAAAATTTTTAATTATACAACACTTTTTTGTTTTTTTTTTTGAGACAGAGTTTCGCTCTTGTTGCCCAGGCTGGAGTGCAATGGCACGACCTCGGCTCACTGCAACCTCCACCTCCCGGGTTCAAGCAATTTTCCTGCCTCCACCCCCCGAGTAGCTGGGACTACAGGCATGCGCCACATGCCCAGCTAATTTTGTATTTTTAGTAGAGACGAGGTTTCACCATGTTGGTCAGGCTGGTCTCGAACTCCTGACCTCAGGTGATCCACCCGCCTCAGTCTCCCAAAGTGCTGGGATTACAGGCGTGAGCCACTGTGCCCAGTCATTAGACAACACTTTTAACAGGGCTCAAGCTGCTGATCTTGACCCATTTATAAATGTAGTTCCAAAATATGTGATTTGAGACCCCTAGACAAGAATCTGAACCAGTATATCCATGTTGGGAACAGTGATAACAAAGGTAAGTGGTGGTGTCGAGTCTCTACCACTGTATTTGAAGCTCTGAGAAGCAACAGTAGCATGTAACTCTCTCAATGGCTCCAACAACTCAACAAAATCATGCTGGCCGTAGACTCTCTGTATGATGCTGACACACCCCTGAAACCTTCCTGGGTCTCTATATTCTCATCTGTAACATAAAGAGGTTGAAGGATTTTCAACTCAATGTCTCTGAGACAAGAGCAGGACCTGGATGGTAGGAGTCCACAGGCATGTCCCCACCATGTAACCAGCGACCCTGTCTCCACAACTCTGCCTCTCACTGTGCCTTGTATCCACTGCCTCTTCCCTAGTTGCATTCTCTCTGCCTGCTTCAGCCCTTGCACATCTATTCTCTGGGCTCCTCCAGTGGTTCCTGTGTAGTCTGTGCCTCCAACCCAGTGGTTTCTAACCAGAGAACTATTTTGCTTCCCAGGGGAAATTTGGCAATATCTGGAGACATTTTTGGTTGTCAAGATTGGTGGGGTCCTTCTGGCATCTACCAGGTAGAATCTAGGGAAGCTACTAAACATCCTACAATGCACAGGAATCCCCCAAAAAGAACTGTCTAGCTCAAGAGGTCAGTGGTTCTGAGGTTGAAAAACTCCTCTCCAGCCATATCTGCCTCTAATCAATTCTCTACACATCACCAGAGTTATACAAAATACACCTCCCATGGCATTGACATCATTCCCATACCTGAAATCCCTCAATGCCTCCCAGCTGCTCTCAGGTTAAAGTCCAAATTCTCCTGCAAGTCACAAGAGGCCCAAAATCTGGCCCTCTCCTAACTTTCTGCCTCACCTTCACCATCCCCCAGAACCTCTTCCCTGAAATCACACTCATACCTCATGCAGGTGAAACACACCATTCTATTTTCAACTTTTCCTGTCCATCTCTCCCATTTATTCCTTAGCCCACTGATTTTATGTCAGATACTCCAGTGGGACTAAAAAGGAATGAATGCCCTGAAGGCAGCTCAAGGCACTGATATCCAGTGGGGCACACAGAAAAGTGAGCACACAATTCAATCAGCAGAGGCAGCACTTTGTCATCGCCTCTGTGATCCCACTGCCATCTCCCCAGTGGGCTGTGAGCCTCCAGAAGAGAGAGCATCTTCATGTCTTCATCTTTGTAGTCAACTTGGACATGGTAAGTGTGGTCTACAGGGTATACAACTTGTATTTGTTACAATTGTTGCATTAAGGAATGCATGAATTCCTAGCCTCTTTAAATTTGGCTCTAGCACAGAAATAAAAAAAATGAAATATTAAGATATAGAGATGAAACAAAATTCTTCATAGTGCATGAGCTCAAAAGCCCAGAAACAAGGCCCATTCACAAAGATGGAAACATCTTCTTTGTTTAGAGCTCTAATCTGTCTCTCTTCTCTTTATAAATCTGAGAAATGTAAATCTATAAAATAGGTATCTATCTAATGGAATGCCTGAATCCCATTGCTTGACACTCAAAGACAAGAGCCATGGAGCAGAATTTGACTAGTAACAGAAGTACAATGGTATACAGAACGCAGAGCTACAACTGCAGTGGAAATCATACTTTGAATTTTGTGGTACCTAAGATAATTTTGCTCTTACTCGCCAGGCGCGGTGGCTCACACCTGTAATCCCAGCACTTTGGGAGGCCGAGGCAGGCAAATCACAAGGTCAGGAGATCGAGACCATCCTGACTAACATGGTGAAACCCCGTCTCTACTAAAAATACAAAAAATTAGCCAGGCATGCGGCGGGTGCCTGTAGTCCCAGCTAATCGGGAGGCTGAGACAGGAGAATGGCGTGAACCCGGGAGATGGAGCTTGCAGTGAGCCGAGTTCGCACCACTGCACTCCAGCCTGGGCAACAGAGTGAGACTCCGTCTCAAAAAAAAAAAAAAAGAAGAAAAAAAAAGATAATTTTGCTCTTACTCTAAACTGAGAGAATCATTTTATTTATTGAAAAATTAACAATACTATTGTTTCTATTTCTCTTGCTTTTTAATTGAGTCTATATCCTGAAAGTTATTATGACTTGTCTGAACTTTAAAACCCACAAAGATGCCCTGTCGGGGACAAATCTCCCGGAGAAAATAATTTGATTAGATATCAATAGAGCTACTGTGGACTTTTGAAGAGAGAGATCTGTCAGTTTGGCTTTACAGCTGGTAAAAGAATTTAAGATGGTTCTTTAAAACAACTGGGAAAATTGAAAAGGTAGCTTATGCATTCCTGTCCTGTTATGAGATTCTTTAAAGTTTTTTGCAGTTAATTATAATGGTTTGTCTATTGGCCATACAGTTGCTATGTCAAAAACACACCTAGTATTTAGCAGTGGAACCTCATAATAGAAAATGGAGCAAAACAGATATCCCTAACTGAATGGGATGAAGAGTATGGAGGAAAGTTTGACCAGGTTCCCTTTCACATCTTGGGGGATCATAAGGCAGCAGGCTTAGGCTTCCATATTCCCCATAACAGTCATTCAACCCATCTGGGCCTCCAAATTGTATTCCCATCTAAGCTTCCATCTTTGCAGACAAGGCACAGTCACAATTCCAGTTGCGAGATGTCCTTTCTCTTTTCTTCTCTATTAGCCACACCCTCCTTCATTTAAACTTGGGATAATCATGACCTTCAGAAAAAATGATTTTCACTCAGAGCAATATTCCAAGCATATAGGAAGAAACTCAGAAAACCATTAGTGACCAGAAATGAAAACTGCTTTTCTTTCATTTGCAAAACACACAAAAACAGATAATCTGCTGAAAAACACAGACAAGCAATATGGACCCAGAGGCCCTCGGGCTAAGCAAATTAATTTGGCATGGAACTTACAGAGTTCATTGTTAAGATCGATAACAAAAGTCATTTATAACAAGAGTGTTGACATTATCGTCATCTCTTATAGCCCAATTGAAGACAAAATAGTGTCTTCTAAGATCTCATCCTTCATGCTTTGCACACTTTCCCTCCATCCATGGAATTTTTGGCATCCAGTTGTCCAGTTCGCCTTCTAACCATCAAAGCTGCCTTTCAGGAAAAGATTTGCAAGAATTTTTTATGTGTCAGCAAATTGGTTGCTGCTACCTATCTCAAGGGTATCTGCATTCCAAGCCATACCCTTATTATAGACTAAAAAGTTTTCTCCTATGAAATAAATTCTTGACTTGAAGCTGGAGGTGAAGGTGATCTTCCGGTGACAGAGTGACCTGCCCTCTTGAAACTGCCCAGTACACAGATTTTCAATGATGAAACCAAAATGACAAAGTTAAGAAAATGCATGTTTGTATTCAAAGGTTCCAATAACTTTATTCTGTGTGTACTTGTTTTCAATTTAATTAATTTCATTAACTTAATTTAAACAAATATTTGAAATTAATAAGAATGTGAGGCGTCTGCAGGTGTCTGCAGCAAACAGTGTGGTGAGATTCTTCCTTGAAGTAAGGAGAGTCCTTCAATACAAAGATGCCTAGAAACACACATATTATTGTTATTTTTAAAAATATAACAAATTTCAGGGTTGCAGTGGACACTTCACTTTTTTTAGCTTGTATCAAAACTGTTGGACAATGTAAACCAAGGATCAAGAACAAGAAGCTTGGGGGACATAAATGGGATGACCAGTGTAGAGATACTTGTGGAGAACTCTTTACTGCCACCAATTTAATTGTGATTACAGTGACAAGCATCACCATCCAATAGAACTTGCGGTGATAAATTATCTCAGTCTCAGTGTCCAATATGGCAGCCAACCAGCCACATGTGGCTACTGAGCACTGGGAATCTGGCTAGTGTCACTGAGGAAATGGATTTTTAATTACAATGAATTTAAACTTAGTTTAATACAGCCACACATGGCTAACGATTACCGTACTGGACTAGTGTAGGTCTAACACCATTAGTCCTTTCATATATAATTTTAGAAATACTTTATACCAGTGAACTCTCTCCAGGAGAAAGTAATAGAGCTCCCAGTATAATACAGCCTTCCAGCTGCAAAAAGCTTATTTACTAAGAACATAGTTTACGGCTCACTCCACCCCATACACTAACCCATTACCCATCATATGTGGAATCGGTGCCTCCTTTGCTTTTTCCAGAGAGAGCCTGCAGCACCACCCTTTGGGATGAAGAGACTGACTTACCCTCACCCAGAGGAAGTTCTTCTTCTTGCTCGCTGGGGGAAGGAAGCAGGGGCTGCAGGGGCTCCATGTTAATGATGAGCTGTTTGTTCAAGGAGTGGGAACTGCGGCTCTGAGAAATGTTGGCTCTGAAAACAGACACAAGACAGACAGGGTTGGTTTCCATTGCAAACACGGCCCCTCCACCTCAGTGGCCTGCCAAAGCTACCCCTTTGTGTCTAGAGGGAACTACCTCTAGACACAGCACGAATTGAGCCAGTAGTAAAAACGACATAACATTCAAGACAAATGCCCCTTTCTGCCCTTAAGGTCCTGACAAAATACCCCTTGTTCTACTGCAATCCAAAGAAAGAAAATACAGTTCCCAATATGTCACCAGCCCTGAGCATGCTAGGTGACAGCCTGGGTATTTTAAAAAAAAAGCAAGAAGAAACAAGAAGAGATGGGAGGCAGCTAGCACTGAACTAGATATGCAGAAAGGTGAATGGAGGCCATGGCTCGGAGAAATTTAACCACCACCAACAAACAAAAACAAAAACCCCTGCCAGACAGATGGCACAGATGTTCTACAGCTGTAAGCTATCTTTGTGTTGCTGGATGTCCAATGTTTAATATCAGTGTTTAACATTCTCAAAGTTACACCCTACTCACTAACTGGCCACGGCTCTGCTTTCTCCTCTGGAAAGGAGCATGCAGGTGTGTCAGTGGCTGAGACCAGCAGCAGATAGCAAGGAACTGTGCAGGTATCTCGTTAAGCCTATTGGTTGGCAGCTGGGGAGCCCACTTGCCCTACCTGCTGCAGAGCTACTAGCTGTTTGCCCTAGTCAGACTGCAGGTTTGCAGTTTTGAGCATGCTTCCCTGCTCCCCATGCTTCCTGTCAAAACCAAAAACAGTGCATATTTTGAAAAGGAGTCAAATGTTTCCTTCCCCTAGAAGCCTTCCCGGATTGCTCCTCCCAATGCACATAGTCTCTCTCTCTTCCTCTCTCTCTCTCTCGCTTTCATTTGCTCTCCCTCTCTCTCTCTTACTTTCTCTTCTTTCATAAGTCACTGCATGGTCACCTCTGTCTCTGTCTAGTTATTGGTGTACTGATCATCCCCACCTTGATAAGCACCTTAAGAGCAGTGACTGAGCCAGCCATACTCATGCATCTCACTTGGCATCTTATGAAAATGTGTTCAGGTTTGAAACTGGAGTAAACTGAATGCAATCCTGGCTTGACATATATTGCCATTTCAGCCTGCTCAGAGTGTTCCCTAGACTGGCTGGCAGGACTAACTTCTAGCCTGAGTGTTTCTGTTGGGCAAGAGGAGTGGGGAAGAGCAAGATGCCTGCTAGCATCTTGAATTCAAAGCTCCCATGGCTGGTATGGGCTAGAAAAGAAATTTATGAGGACTTGCTTAGCCATGGAGTCCTTTTCTTCATTATTTCATTTTATAGCCATTTACTCTGCAGCTGATATGTACGTATTGGACATCCTGCTTTGTTCTAGAGAACTGTAGTCCTCACCTTAAGTAATTCACTGTCTAGAACCACAAATTTTAAGCTTTCTGGTCTGAGACCTAGATTAATAAATAGCTTTTTTTTTTTTTTTTTTTTTTTTTTTTTTTTTTTTTGGAGACGGAAGTCCCGCTGTCGTCGACCCAGTGCTGGAGTGCAGTGGCGCGATCCTCAGCTCGACGCAACCCTCCTGCTCCTGGGTTTCAAGCAATGTTTCCTGCCTAGCCTTCCCTGCGGTAGCTGGGACTACAGGTGTGCTGCCACCACACCCTGGGCTAAATTTTCTGTATTTTTTAGTAAAGAGATGGGGCCGGTCACTGTGTTACACCAGGATGGTTCCATCTTCTGACGCCTCAGTGATGCCGCCACCGTCTCGGCTCCCAAAAGTCGCTGGGATTACAGCATCGAGAGCGGCCAGCCAACACCAGCAAGAAATACATTCTTATACTAAGATCTCCCTGGTACCTCCAAACACCATCACAGGAAGAAGCACAACTGAAATTAATGTTTTTTGGAACAATAGTTACATATCTATGTATAATCCACTATTATTAAAAATTCTACTTCATTTTAATTACTGGTCTTGATCATTACTTTATTTCATAACTACCCCCAACTTTTTTTTTTTTTTTTTTTTTTTGAGACAAAGTCTCACTCTGTCACCCAGGCTGGAGTGCAATGGCACGATCTCGGCTCACTACAACCTCCGCCTCCCGGGTTCTTCTGCCTCAGCCTCCCGAGTAGCTGAGATTACAGGCATCCACCACCATGCCCAACTAATTTTTGTATTTTTAGTAGAGACAGAGTTTCACCATGTTGGCCAGGCTGGTCTCGGACTCCTGACTTAAGGTGATCGCCCACCTTAGCCTCCCAAAGTGCTGGGATTACAGGCATGAGCCACCACACCCAGCCTCATGACTCCTTAATGTGCTATAGTCACAGCTGGAACACCTCTCATGCCTCTCATGAAGGTGACTGATGGCCAGGGTCCCATGGGAGCATGAAGGAGGGGCACCTAATCCTGTGTGAGTGAGGAGAGAGCCAGGAGTGACCTCCCAAGGGAGGCGAGGCCTGCAGCATATTCTGGTGAGCACAGTGCTTTTTACAGGGAAAGAATCGTAGATAGAGAAATCTTTACAGAAGGAAGGGGGGAGGGAGGGAGGAAGGGAGGGATTAAAATTTGCCATGTGCAGTTTCTTCTTCTATTGTGAAGGGTTTTCAGTTTTTGAGCTCTCCTGGGATTTATTCTGGCCATGGCCACTCATGACTGTGATTCTAGCTCTGCAAAGTACAACATACTGTCATTCCTGTGTGGACTGTGTAGCTTTCTGACCTCTGAAAAGCCCATCCATCCATTCTTGCACATGCAATCCTGAATTGCTCTACTCCACCTCTGACCGTCCATGCCAGCTGGGCTGGCTGCTGTTCCTATCCCCAGGAATCACTGCTTATGCTACAACGATGCACCCTCAGTGAGCCTCCCCATCAGACCTCCTTCCAACATTCTTCAGCTGGAGATACCAAGCATCTTTCTGCCCCCACCCCACAACATTGAAGTGTCCAGACAATTGCATAGCTCTAAGACAGCCTGGGTTCACCAGGCTGATATCCCAGGTATGAGCCTGCATTGGCATTGGATGGCTAAGAGGATGCCCGCTCGGCCCCTATATTCACAGGCTCCTGTTGCTCTGTTGTAGCAGAGGCCTACAGCCAGGGACAGGGGCACAGAGGGCATGCCTTGTATTAGACCTGGTGACTCCTGCAGTGGATTACAATAATATCCACCTGGGACTCTCCAATAATATGACTCAGAGAAGAATATTTCTTCCCTGATATGTATAAGACTCAGATAAACTCAAAGGTGGATACAACTAGAGATTTCCCTGGAGCACAGAAAAATCCAGGGCTCCAAGCCCAATGTCAGACATATTGACAGCCTGGGGGAAAGAGTCAGCAAAATTAAAAAACAACGTGCCAAGTCTCCCACCTTTCCCTGTGGTGATGGCCTGAATGTCTGTGTTCCCTTAAAATTCATTTGCTGAAACCTAATCTCCAATGTAACGGTATTAAGAGATGGGGCCTTCAGGAGGTGATAAGGTCATGATCACATTAATAGAATTACTATCCTTATAAAAGAGGTCTGAGAGAGCTTGTTTGCCCCTTCTGCCATGTGAGGACACAGCAAGAAGGCACCATCTATGAGGAAGCAGGCGTTTGCCACATGCTGAATCTGCTGGTTTCTTGATCTTGGACTTCCCAGCCTCTAAAACTGTAATAAATAAATTTCTGTGGCCTATAAGCCACCCGGTCTACGGCATTTTGTTATAGTAACCCAACTGGACTAATGAATCTACCAACTCCTTTAAACTAAAGATCACACCTTCTTACTTAATTCTCTCTTTAAACCTTTTTAAAAGTGCCAACTGACCATGGCTTCATTTAAAGCAAAAGCCCACCAGCACAATTGAACTAATGACAAATATAATATCCAAATTTGAGTGGCCGTCTTCTTTTCATTTGCAAAGTGGTTTGTATAAACATTACCTCATCTTTTTCTCTCAGTGTGTCTTGCCTATAAGACAGGCATGGTAAATATCATATTTGCAGATGAGAAAACTGAGACTCAGAGAGCTTATGTAATGTGACTAAAGACGCTTATATGGGCAAACTTAGGACTCAAAGCTCAAAGCCAGATAATCTGATTCCTGGTCCAAGGCTTTTGCTGTGCTCCACATTGCCTTTCTGTGTGATTTGGCCGGCAGTGTCCCAAAGGAGATTCTGCTTGCTACCCCTACTGTCCTCCTGTTTCTGGCTACATGAGGTCCCACTGTGTCAGGCACTTTCTTAAGTACGTGGAGATGTCCCAGTCGGCTTCCACTCTGCCCTTCCACCTGAACTCCTGAGGTAACTGTGTTTATGCCTGAGGTCTCCCTAGGCCAGGCTAGGATACGTACCATGTTTCTCTAATCTCAGAATCCATCTATTAGATGACTCTGCAAAAATGTCTGGCCCACTTTGCAGCCCACTCATGCATGTACTCCCAGCATAGAATGGTCTCCAAATGAAGTTGTCATTAAGAACTCTGTTGAAGTAGAAAGGTTTCCTTTGGGAACTACAATTATATTCTAATACTGGCAAATGTGGTTTGAATATACTTTATCCCATTTGTTTTTCTCATTGTGCTTGTAAGATGGGCATGAAAAATACCATATTTACAGGTGAGGAAACTGACATTATGTAACTAAACTAAAAATTGCTTATATGGGCAGACTCAGGACTTAAAAATGGTAGCATAAAATTGTGACTAAAGTGAGACTCCTGGAGTTCCTATATCCCTCCTTGAAATTAAAAGAAGTAGTGCCAGCCTCTAAAAACTCCACCTGGAGGGATTTTAATGTGAACGTATCTGTCATATTCCAGTTTTTCATTTTTGGATGAGAGACGGTAGTAATATTATCACCACCTCATATTTCTATGGCACTTTATAATTTTTAAAGCACTTTATTTTAATACTCATAACAGAGCCTAGAAGTTGGGCAAAGTGATGTTGTAAATCTCATTTTATAGATGAGCAAGATGATGATCTGAGAAGTGATTTACCCAAGGCCATACAGCTGGCAAACAACACAGCTAAGATTAGAGCCCACTCATGACCCCTACACAGGTGCTTGTGTCAGGTACAAATGCTGCCTCAGAGTGTCTGCTGTGGTGGCTGCTATGCCCAAGTGGCTCACACAACCAGCCGTGGGCTCACCAAGCTACAGCCCTCTGCCTCAATGGGCCTCTGGAATGAGCAGATGATTGTCACCCAGTGGCCAGTTCGGGAGGGTTTTCATCAATGACGATCAGCAAGATAACATCAGAGTTAGCTTCTGCTCCTCTTTTGAAGAAAAGAAAATTCCAAGAAAGTATTCTCAGTCTGCTTCTGTTTCTCCACATAAACACACACACCTCAGCAGATGTAGGAGTCTGTGAACTTGGCATTATTTGAAGAGTAGAATCTCAGAATGTGAAGAAAATTCGCTAATTAAAGCCTTATCACCACCGTTCTAGACTATCACCTCTGAACACCACAAGGGAAGAAGAGCTTATTACTACATTCTCACTTTTGACAGCAACTTCAAAGAAGCCAAAATAATTGGAAAACCAAACAATTGTCCAAGAGGAACAACTTCCTACCACACAACCAGCTACTGGAATGGAAGGAGGAGTTGCTTGCATGAAGGTTTCACACATCACTATGGCTCTGACCACAACGCTGTCTCTGGGGAGGTTGAGGTCCCCGGGGCAGCACCTTGGACAGATCTCATATCAAAGAAAATGACAGGTGCTGCTGTCATCCCATACTCCTAGTTCATGTATTCATTCAACAGCTATATATTGACCTCTACTATGTGTCAAGCACTGTGTTAGGTGCTGGGGGACATGGAGATGACCAAGATAGACATGGTCCTTTCTTCCCAGAGATTGCTTTGTAGCATTACATTAATCAAATTCTTCCTGGTGTTGTCAGAGATTTGCGAGATGCTGCAAAGAACCACAGAGGCATCCTAAGGATGTGAACTCAACAGTCTTTCATATACCCAGGGGGAGATGGAAGAGAAAGAGCATGCAAAGCAGATCTCGAGGGCCCCTAGGTCCTTGTTTGCAGTAATATGTTGGGAGATTTTAGAAGGATTCCAGAAAAGGGAGACTATGATTTGGTGGATGCCTCAGTGTGTATCCACTTTCCTCGCACTCTGGGTTTCAGTCCACTCCAAGAAAAGTGCTTCACTCCAGCAAGCCTGCTCCCTTCACCATTCCACCACCTGATACCAAGAGCCTGGCTACTCAAAGTGTGGCCCATGGACCAGCTGCATGGCCATCATCTGAGAACATGTTAGAAACACAGACTCTCAAGCATCACTCCAGGCTTCTTGAATCAGAATCTGATTTTAACAGAATCCCGAGGTGCTCCCTGTGCAAGTTACAATTTGAGAAACCCTGAGCTAGAAAGCCTTGGTTTCCATAAATTATTCAAACCAAAATTTACAAGAGAAGCATTTAAAAAAATTATTTATTGACCTCATTAACCATCTAAAGATGGTAACTTTGAGACTCAAAAAGCCTTATCTTTTGGAATATGCTTTTCTGAAAGTATACTGTAAAAACAAAGTTTCCTGCTTTGTGCTACCAGGAGAACTCTCTCAGCATCAAGTATTTAAGATCAAATATTTGAGCTTCAACCTGAAAGAATAAAATTCATGCTGAGCCACTTGGGGTAGTTCTGCCTCTACTGCCAGCTTCTAAGAAAATGCCAGGTGTTCTCAGGGTGCTACAGAGAAAAGAGCTGAGAACACAAAAGCAGGACACTGGGGTTCTAGGCTTAGGTCTGCCATCAAAAAAAAGTCAGGACCTTGGATAAATGACTTAACCTGTCTGAGACTCAAGTTTCTTTGTCTACAAAACAGAAGCATCAAACCAGGCAATCTCTGAGGTCATTTCCAGTCCAAAGGTTCTGAAAGGAATGAAATGATATGTTTTATCATTTCCTCTTCATTTCTGCTGCATTGAATAACTACAACTCGGGGAAGAGGAGGGAACCATAAATATTTTTCTCATTGGTAGGTAGGCTGCAAGACTCCCAGGACCTGCTCTGACGTGCCTGCAGCCAAGGTGCTCCAGCTTCTCTAATCCTGCAGTCTTCTGCTTCCTACAGTGCGATAGCCTGGTTTTGCAGACTTTCACACTACACCTTCTCACCAGGTCACCCCAAAGCAGAAACAAATTTTCTTCTGTGCATGTCTACATGGGATATCGTGCCAACTGCAATTCTGCTCCCCAGTGTGGGAGAGAAGTGCCATCTGGATGCTTCTCCAGGCTGACTTAGCCACACTTCTGTGGGACCACAGCCTCCTCCTGCCCAACAACCCCAAGAGACAGGGTGGAGAGGCACCCAGCTCACTTAGTCACCCTGGAAATGGAGGAAACTGGGAAAACCCAAGCATAAAGGAAATACCTCTGGGTTTCAAAGATGGGGAAGAAAGGGCAGGTGCAAACCACTGTATGGGGGACTTCCTAAATAATTTAGCTCATAGTGATCTTTCCTTAAAAAGTGGGAGGCATCATGATGAGAATGTACAGCTTTAGATATGCAGCATATTTGAGGTTTAGGATGGACAATGATTTGTGTAAATTGTGGTAGTGGGAAGTTCAACATGACAAGAAAATATTTAATTCTTTTTTATTTATTTATTTATTTTTTTTTTTTTCTGAGGCGGAGTCTTGCTCCGTCACCCAGGCTGGAGTGCAGTGGCCGGATCTCAGCTCACTGCAAGCTCCCCCTCCCAGGTTCCCGCCATTGTCCTGCCTCAGCCTTCCAAGTAGCTGGGACTACAGGCGCCCGCCACCTCGCCTGGCTAGTTTTTTGTATTTTTAGTAGAGACGGGGTTTCACTGTGTTCGCCAGGATGGTCTCCATCTCCTGACCTTGTGATCCGCCCGTCTCGGCCTCCCAAAGTGCTGGGATTACAGGCTTGAGCCACCGCGCCCGGCCGAAAATATTTAATTCTTAAGAATGATTGCATATCGTCACTTTAATGGAGATGTGTACTCTTGAGCCAACAATGACTAAGTCCTTCTTTCTCTGCGTGGCCCTAGAGAGTAACAGTCCCATGAAAGGTAAGCCTGGATTCAGGTCAATAGGAACCAGTCAAATATGATGAATGCAGGCAGGAACAGAGAACTTCTAAGAGGATGAGATGACAGAGTTTGGCCAGGCCATGGCCCAGCATCCTGCTTGTTCAGGTGACACTCCAGACCTAATCAATGACTCCCCAAAGAGCACATAACTCAAAGTGGAGTCCAGCTGTGCTCATGCCATGGCCCAGCCAAATCTGTCTGAGTGAGATGTCTAAGGAAGTGAGAATGTCCTTCTTTAATGCTGTATATCACTATGCAAAGGGATGTTATAGGGAATTTGGAAAAGTCAGCTTTTAAAGCCGCTTGGAAGCAGCAATGATCATCCACTCACCTGTGCACCTCAGGAGGCTCCCTCTGGATCTTGGAACTGGCCTCCACCACCTCTTTGGCAACTTTCCCACTGCAAAAGACAGAAACACATGTGTATGCACACATACTCAGAGAAGAATGGGAGAGGTATGCACAAGTGTCTTTCTGTTAACTTCCAGGGGTCTGGCCCAGCTACAGCAATCATGAGGGGAGAAATTACAGTAGAGTTTGAGGGTGCCCTGTGAGCATAACAGCAATGGAGTGAAAATGGAAGACTCAAACAGAGGCAAAAGCCAAAGGCCACTTATTTGCAAGCAAAATTTTGAAATTTACATGGCTGCCCCATCCCTACCCCGTCACTGAAATGGAACCATTGGTACCCACCTATATCGAAATCTACTTCCTTTAAAAAATATCTTGCTGCTTGATACAGTCTTGATCTGACTGGATTTTGCATACCTTTAAGAAAAAGCAAAGCACAGGTGGTAAGGACATTGGAAAGTCCACTTACAACATGCTATAGAGGTGTGGCGATGGGGTATTTTTGCTGCGAGAAAGAAATGTAATTAACCTTGTGACTCAGCCTGCATGTGCACACACAAATTAAAAGAAAAGCTTCACAAAAGAATACTTTCACTAAGTGTATAGGATTCTAATATTTTCTATGCTATTTCCTTTCACTCTTTTTAAATTCAAGACCCACATACTGGGTTTCATAACTCATTAGTGGGTCACAACCTGCAAAAAGGACTGGGTACTGATGATCAGAAGGAATTCTCCCCCACTTACTATCTGAAGATATGGAGAACAGGGAATTTAGTGACATGGCATCAGTAAGTTCATGGTTATTAGAGCACTTTGCTGTCTATTCTTCTATCCATGGTGCAGCAGCAAACAGCTTCCTGGCAACGGAGGTCACTGACTATGCCACGAAGAACTCGTTGTGCATTGCCCAAGTGAGGGAACAAGGGTCCCGCATCCCCACGGGAATGGTCACTGGCTTCTGTGTCACCATGACCCAGTGCCCTTTAAAAGAATCCACAGTGGTAGATGACTAAGATACACGAGGCAGAAGCTGCCCAGCCAAGAACTGATTCAGCACCTCTGAGCCCGACTCGTAAATAAGAACAAAACAACACCACTCTGAAAAGCAGTCTAGAGCCTGGGCTGCCGGGAGGCTGTGTACAGGGCACTAAATTACTGTGACAGCTGAGGACGGCTCTACAACACTCACGTTCAGCCTTGTACAATTAAATCCAACAAGTTAGAAAGAACAGGTCTCAGAGAGTTCAGCATCATTTAAAATATTGATAGTCACAAAATCTTAAACACACACAGACAAAATCAATACGATCTGTAGCATCCTGAGCAAAAACATGCACAGAGCCAGGGAAGTTTCAGTGCAGTGAGCCCCACCCTTGGGCCTCTTGAAGCTTCTTTATTCACTCAGCAATTACTAACTGAGTGCCAACCCTGCTCCACACACCAAGGTGAGTACAGGAAAGACATGGCTGATCTAGCCTGGGGGCCAGAGAAGGTGCCCTGAGGTAGGGACATCTGAGCTGAGATCCAGGGGCTGGAAGGTGTTAACCAGGACATGGTGATAAGCAGTGGTGGATAGACCCAGCAGAGGGCCAGCGGGCACAAAAGCCATCAGCCTAAACATCTGGAGAACTAAAAAGACTCAATTATTCTAAGTGAAGCAACTCAGGAATGGAAAACCAAAAATTCTATGTTCTCACTTCTAAGTGGGAGCTAGGCTATGCATACGCAAAGGCATACAGAGTGATATAAGGGACTTTATAACCTCAGAAGGGGTAGGGCAGTAAGGGCCAGGGATAAAATCTACACATTAGGTGCAATGTACACTAATTGACAGGTGCTCCAAAATCTCAGAATTCACCATAACATAATTCATCCATGTAATCAAAATCTACTTGTACCCCAAAAGGTACTGAAATTTAAAAAAAAATAAACAAAACACATTTTAAAAAGACTCGTTGTGCATTTTCCCATGTTATTATTACTACACACACACATTTTTTTTCTTTTCCTAATAAAGAAAAGTGAATGTGCAGATGTACAAAGTAGAACAAGGGAAACTTGGACAGAGAGTGAGAATCCAACTTCCCAGGACCGGACCTTAAGCGGGCCTCGTTAAGGATCTTGGTCTTTATCGACAGAACAACTGAAAGCCATAGGAACAATCTTCTGCAAAGAAGCCCCTTCCCACCCACCTGTGTAAACAGCCCAAGATGACACAGAAGGGCACTGGCCACAAATATTAACCAGGGAGAGTGAGATGGGCAGGGGAGGGCACAGGCCTTGGCAGGGGGATGCTGTCAGGGCAGGGCCCAGAGAAAATGGTGCGGGACCTCTGAGGACACACAAGGGCACATGAGGGCCATGGTCTTGGGGGGGTCCCTGCAGTGTGCTGGCTGGAACTTCCTTCCAGACCGCACCCACTCACGAGGCTAGAAACCCCCAGCAAGCCGCATTGAGGTGGTCCCAGCTATGCCCTCCTCCTCCTCCTATGAGGACATGCCCGCTCTGGGCCCATCTGCACCCCCTAAAACTCCAAACCAGCCCTACAGAGCTGTGGGCCTGACACTTTATCTACTGAAGCCTGAGAAGAGAAAAGGACGATCACCTCTGCCCTCTCCCCGTCTTCTTGGCAGGGTTGCTCCCAAGTCCTCAAAGGTAGGGAGAAGAGAAAGTTTTGAAGAAGCTTCGATTGTTTTTGTTTTAATGTTTTTTTTTTTTTTTATTTTTTATTTTTTTTTTTTTTTTTTGTATCCAGGTTCTAAGATCCTTGGACACAGTTGTTGGCAAAAAAAAAAAAAAAAAAAAAAAAAAAAAAAAAAAAAAAAAAAAGACTGAGTTCTTAATGGTTTTAAAATTTGAACTCAACACTTTGCCCATTCTACAGAAGCGACACGTGAAGCCGGTAAAGCCAGCACAGGCGTGAGTCAACTTCCTGGCTACTCACAGCGTGCAGGGCAGAGGTGGTGGCTCTTTTTCACTAGTCTGGCCTCAGCTCTGGCCCTTCCAGGCCCCAGGAGGAAGCCACTATCATCCGCTCAAACCCAGACTGGCCTCTTAGAGGGAAGTGTCAGTCTCAGCACTCCTTCCCAAAAACTTTCAAAGTGACTCAGAAGAAGCAGGTCAAAAGATACATTTCACAAAGAAGGCCAGTAGCTGTTTGCTCAGGATGAGCAGAGAGAAAAGACTGCGCTTCTTTCTGGCAGCGGGTTCCTCTGGAAGAGTAGCTGCAGATGGTCTGATTTGCTCAGAGACAGTTGCCCAAGAGCATTCCCACGAATAACCTGCCCTCCCACATGTCCAGGTGAACTCCCAGAGTGTTTCAGTTGAGATTTTTAATGGAATGTTAACAGGGAGTTTATTCTGAGAGCTCAAATGACACCCACGCACTGGGAATTGGGAAACAAGGCTGTAGCAGGGAGGGCAATGGACAGAGGAGAGAGAATGGTGGCCGCGTTAAAGTACATGAACCCAGAGTACCAGTTCCCAAACCTGGCTGGGCATCAGACACCTGGAATAGGTATAAAAAACACAGATTCTCAGGCTTTATCATGAGAGATTCTGATTCAGTGGGTCTGAAGAGGGGCTTGACTTGAACCAAGTAACCTAAGGGGATTCCAAGAAGGCCACTTACATTTGAGAACCTCTGTGCCCCCAAATTCTCCTAGGATGACCCAAGAGGTGACATTTCACCTGAAAGAACAGTGGTCCAGATTCCTATTCACGTCTAGTTCTGTGACCTTGGTCATGCCGTGTGGCTTTGCTGAGCCTCGGTTTCTCTACATATTATTAAAGGGGGAGGGTGTTATAATATTTCATGGTACTCTCAGGAGGGTTACACAAGAGTAAATGATTTGAAAGCACCTAGCATCATACCCGCTCATTATATAATAGTTTCCCTCCCTCCTTCCTTCCCACCTTCCTCCCTCCCTAATATCAGTCTCAAACCCCTTCATCACCTTCTCACTATGAAGCTACCAAAGCCAATCCTCTAAACTATGGAGGTTCCAGAAAACCATGTTAAACACCCTGAAAGCAAATCAAAGAGCTCTAACTCTAGCCAAAATGTTCCAAGCACTCTGTTTACCAGACTCTCCCATCCACAGCAAGCCCAGGGAAGAGTATTCTTCCCACAGAAAGCAATGAATTCACAGCCTCATTGGAACCGCAATTCGCTCTCCTATGGCCTTCTGCCTTCCTTTCTACTTGCCCTCTCTCACTTCAATCTCCAGCTCCCCATCAAAGTCCCAACATAAGAAGTATGACTATGCTCAAACATCTGACCTCACAAAGAAATCCAGCTCATCTCTGCAGGAGCACACCTCCCCTCTCCCCAACCTGCAATTTCTCCTCTGAAACCTGCTATTCCAGGGGCTTGGATGAAGGTCAGGATAGGTACTGGGCAGACATTGGGTGGTGCTCAAAGAGGCCACCCCTAGAATTAACAACACAATTTCCCATTGACATCATAATTTAGAGCTCTTGGAGTAACCATAACAATAACAGCATTTACTACTGAGCCTTAAATATGGGCAATACCCCCATCCAAAGCACCTTTAATAAACAATTCCTTTTATCCTCATGGCTCTCTGCAAGAAGGAAGGAATCCGCATTTTCACATAAGGAAAATAAGGCACAGAGAGGTTTCATCACTTTACGTGGTTCCATGATAGAAGCTGCA
This sequence comes from Rhinopithecus bieti, assembly GCF_001698545.2. Classification (NCBI taxonomy): domain Eukaryota; kingdom Metazoa; phylum Chordata; class Mammalia; order Primates; family Cercopithecidae; genus Rhinopithecus; species Rhinopithecus bieti. The sequence goes on from NW_016805422.1 coordinate 2,397,299, forward strand.
GGAACCAGGCTATAAATCCAAGTCTGTCTGATTTTAGTATTTAAAAAATCATGCTCTAGTCCTACTGGCTCTCAAACTTTAGTGAGCAACAAATCACCTGGAAGGCTTTTTAAAACACATCTCTCTGATTCAGTAGATTTGGGGAAGAGCCCAAGAATCTGCATTTCCAACAGTTTCTGGGAGTGATGATGCTGGTTCAGGGACCCGATGGGAGAATCACTGAACTAAAGCAATGTCTTAATCCCTCAATGGCACATTAGCAACAACTGGGAAACTTTTAGCACTGCCAATACCTAGGTGCCTCATTCCAGATTCAGATTTCTCAAAATAACAGCTTCGTCAAGATATAATTTACATACCTTAAATTTCACCCTTTTAGATTTTATACTTTGGTGGGTTTTAGTATAATTCATGAAGTTAAAAAAAGAGATTACAAAAATCAATCACCACTATCTAATACTAAAACATTTTCATCACCTCCAAAAGAAACCCCCTGTTACCACAATGGGTATTGGCAGTCACTCCCTGATTACCCTCCTCATCTCACCTACTCCCAGCCAAAGCAACCACTCATCTGCTTTCCATCTGTATACATTTGCCATTTTAGATATTTTATTTTAATGGACTCATGCAATATATGGTGCTTTGTAAATGGTTTCTTTTACTTAGCATACTGTTTCCAAGGCTCAGCCATGCTGTAGTATCAGTTCTTCATTCCTTTTTATGGCTGAATAATATACCATTGTATGGATATACCATGTTTTGTTCATCCATTTATAAGTTGATGGACACTGGATTGTTTCCACTTTTTGGCTATTATGACTAATGCTGCTACGAAGGCTTGTGCACAAGTTTCAATGAAGACCCAGATTCTGCTTTAATTGGGTCTGGGGTAGGATACAGGGACCCATAGCACTGGTATTAATAGTTTTTAAAAGCTCCTCCAGGAGATATTAACGTAGCCAAGATTGAGAACTGCTAGTTTAGAACTTTATTACTTGGAGTGTGGTCTACAGACCCACAGCACAGTATCCCCTGGAATTTATTAAAAATATGGACTCTCATGCCCACCCCAGACCTTTTGAATCAGAATCCACATTTTAACCAGCTCCCCAGCTCATTCACGTGTGCATTAAAGTGTGAGAGGCACTTGTTTAGGGAGCTAGTCTGGGTTCTTACCTACCAAGCATAATACTGCTCCTTTGACAAAATGTACACCAAACTCTGAATAAGAAATGTACTAGGAACTGCTTTTATCCCCTGCACACAATTCCAAAACAAATTGGGAACAGAGAGTGTCATACAGCCTCAACCATGTATCCAGTACACAGCAAAAAGTGTGAGATAAAGACGCTGTGAATGAAAACATCAGTGAGCCCCTGAATCCCTCAATGCGTCCAGTGTGCTTTCAGTGGACCAGCACCCAGAAACAGTGAGCTCTGGGGTTGGCAGCACCATGATAGACCACACATGGTAGAAAGGAAGCTCTTCAATGGTGAATAAGTCTGTGTTGGAGATCCCCTGGGGTCTGGAGTAGGCGGGAAAACATCAGAGTTTCTGCGTCTGGGCTCCATTCCCAGGCAGATCTCAGAGCCAGGGCTTTCAAAACAGATCTGTGGCCCTTGGCCACCTGACAACCAGCAAGCACATTTGCGTCCTAAAAGCACACTGGGGAATTCGCAAGCAGAGGCCCCGGGGCCTCCCCGCTCCCGTGCAGGTGAAGTAAAAATGGAAGGAACAAACCATCCAGGAAACAAGATCAGGGCCTTGCTCTGCCAGCTGAAACCATTAAAATGCAGGGCCAGCAGGACAGATCTAGAAGCAGGGCCAGGACCTCTGCCCAGGGAAGGGTGGGCACAGTGGAGGAAGCAGGCATACCCCTGAGGTTACCAGAATCAGAGCCTTCCAAATGAAAAGGAGTGGACTCTTCATCCAACTGCTGCTCAAAATACTCTAACCGTTAGCAGAGGGGGCAGTAATAGAGCAGCGGCTTCTGCTTATCAATGGTTCATATGCCTGGCAGAACTGAACACAGCAAGGCAGGTCATTCAGTCTCATTTCAGAGATGAAAAATAAAGATGAGGCTCCAAGAAATTAAGAGCTTTGTTCCAGGCCACACTGCTATAAATGACAGAGTCAAGATTTAGAACCAAGCCCATTGACTTCCAAAGCTCACACTTGTTACGCTATGCCCCAGTAGTGCAAGCAAATGCACGCAGGTCAGTCCCAGGCCCATTCATTCTACAGGTGAGGAGGCTAAGGCCAGACAGCAATAAAGTGACCTGGCCAAGGTCCCACAGCTGGGTCAGAACAAGTGATACTTCCCCTCCTTCCTCAGGAACAAGGATGATTATGGGATAATGGAGGAACAAAATGTTCAGGCAAATCTCAGGTCGCTACAAACATTCAGGTTTAGAAGTCGAATAAGAGGAGGGTAGCTTGGTTAACTATAGCCGAAGTTCCAATGCAAAGACTGGTCAACTGTATACAGTTTGTCACTTGTGCTCACAGCTAAACCCTTCAAGTCTTCCAAAGCATCCACAAGTGACTGGAAGGGACTTCTCCAACATGCCAAGTTGACCTACCTAGTTCATGATAAAATTATCAGAATACCTTCCTTACTAGCTGCCAGCTAATCTGCTTACCCAAAATGTGTAAAACATTTCCCCAGATTGCTGGGTTTTTCTCTCCCTTTCTCCTCTCAGTTTTGTTTTTGCCTTTATTTAACTCTGTCTCCCAACTGACTTCCTTGCATATGGTAACGTGCGTGAAATAGCAAATGAATGTCTCCAAGTTATTCTTTGATATGGACCCAGTGATTTCACTAAAGTATCTTCAAGGCTGTGCCAAAGTCCTTCCAAGCAAAACTTGCCGCGTGCCTCTAAAGGAAGGCCTGTCTGCTGGGTGTTCTCCTGTATCACCCACTCCCATAGGCCTGTCTGCATGTAAAGAACAATCAACCACACCTATTGCACCTCTGTTGCCTCTTTTGCACCGATCAAGCCCTCTGTGTCTGGCCCCAAGACCTCCTGGTCCCTGATCACCTCTTTTTCTACCTCATCTATCCTCTACTCCAACCTTGTAGCCACTCGTGTCTTGCAAAATGCATCCTCCACGTTCCTGCCATGGTACCCTACCGGAGCTGGGATGGCCTTCCTCCTAGCTAAAAGGGTCTTCTACCTCCTAGCTCCCCTGGCAGCAAGACTCACCCTCTCCTCTGGATTCCTCTCTAGCTTTTGTTGTTGTTGTTCATTTGCCTTTTGGTCTCTTACATGAAATAACAATCTCCTGAGGACAGGAACCATGCCTTATCAATCTGAGCTAGTAAACATGTTTTCAATGCCTGAGATCTTCAGGAAAGAAAAAGAAAAGCAGAACTTAGTTCCTGCCCTCAGAGAGTTCAAATTGATTACAGAACTGACATGCTGGCATGTAAAAATCTACAATCCAATAGAAATCTTGGAGAAAGGAACAAGGGAGAGTAACTCCTCAGTGAGTATATAGCTTCCTTTTGGCATTGATGAAAATATTTGGAAATAGAAATGATAGTTGGACAACATTTTAAACATACTCTGCCACTGAATTGTACACTTTAAAATAATTAATTTTATGTTACGTGACTTTAACCTAAATAAAAATAATGAACACAGGTTAAAAAAATAGAGATCAGATCCAGTACAGATACATAGTACAGATATATAAAATTCTGTAATAAAATTATGTTATGATAGATCTTGTTTTTGCCATGTTTCTTCACTCCATTTATTAATTCCCTCATATGCAAGAAAGTATTCACTGAAAATAACTAACTGAACATCTCTAAGTTATCCTTTGACAGGAAACAGATGGTTTCATTCAAGAAAGAACAGAAGAGTTCCAAAAGCTTAGGCACTGAAAACCATGTGTCAGGTCCTCTAAAACCTAATATATAGGGTTACGCCATGATCCAGCAGTTCCATTCTAGGTATATGCCCAAGAGAACGGTCCATGCAAAAACTTGTACCCGATGCTCGTAGCAGCATTACTCATAGTAGCTAAAAAGAGGGAACAACCCCAGTGAGCATCAACTGATGAATGGATAAACCAAATGTGGTCTATCGAAACAATGCAGTATCATTCAATCATAAAAAGAAATGAAGTACTGAGACATGCTATAATATGGGTGAACTTTGGAGACATTCTGTGACACAGGCACAAAAGGTCACATCGTTTATGATTCCACTTATACACAATGTTTATAATAGGTAAATCCATAAAAACAGAAAGCAGATTAGTGGTTGCCAGGGGCTGGGTGGAGGAGGAAATGGGAAATGACTGCTAATTGGCATAAGGTTTATTTTGTGAAGGATAAAAATGTTCTGGAATTAGATAGTGATAATGGCTATATCACTTTGTGAATTACACTAAAAACCACAAAACTGTACACTTTAAAAGGGTAAATTTTATGGCACGTAAATTTGATTTCCACTAAAAAAAATTTTTTTAAAACAAAATAAAAAGCACTAAGGCTCCAACTAAAGACTGAGAATGTCAAACCCTCTGTGTTTCCCTCTCTGAACTCTTATGTGGGTGAAAGCTTCTAGACATGCAGATTTTCCAAAGGCCAAATGATCTCCTTCCTTATCAGTTCCCAAACATGCAGGAGGCACACAAAGACCTTGAGGTGGTGGTGGTCACAGCAAGGTCTACTGGTACACATCACCTTGCCCAGTCATTCCTAGTACAGCATTTTGTGCATCATCTCACCCAGTGGTGTTCAAATTATGCTCCTGGGTTTTCCCAGGGCTGACGGGTTTCCTGGGACATGGGGATGTCAGTGCTAAACCTAGGAAAGGCATAGGCAACCTGGACAACTGGTCACCCCAGCTCCTGAAGAGCAATGAACAATGGACAAAGAGTCTGAAATCTCCAATCCCAACCAAGGCCACATCGACCACCACAACTTTTCTTTTCATCTCCTTTACATGCTGGGCTTTTCCTACACTTCAGATTAAGGAAAAGTATTCTGTGGCTGAAACTTGTTTCAAAATCATTATCCAAGCCATCATTCTCCTGATGGTTCTCATCAGCCAAAGCCCAGAGAGAGCATTTTCAGGGAGATGACTCTAATCAGTAAGACAGAATCTCACTGTAAGGGGCAGGGAGACTGATCAAAGTCTCCCAGTCTCCCAGTCATCCAGGGAGACCCCTGGATGAGGTCCAGGGGTGTACAGTGCTGATGGCCTGAGCAGGGCTGGACTAGGTTCTTAGTTGCATCCACTACCACTGCCTTTCCAGTCAGCAAGTGTCTCTCAGAGGAGAAGGTGTAACTCCATGGACAGACCTCAGTCTGAACTTCTTTTGAAACCCAAGAACTTTACAGATGGTTTCTGAAGTCTTGTCCAGCACCTACTTTCTATGATCCTAGGCTCTGACAGCATTCCACCCATAAACCTTCAGCTCTGTTTTCAATACACCGAAGCCTTCTTACTATGAACACAGGTGACTCTCTGCCAGAGGTCTCTGTTTCTGGTTGTGAAAGCACGTCCAACCATACTCAGAGTAAGCCAGAAATATCAGAGAGTATTAATTCTAGCCCCCAAAGCAGGCTTCAACCAAAATACATGGGGAATTTGTAGATAAACAACCCTGACTCTTTGCCCATCGGCAGGAGAACTGTGAGGCATATTACATCATGTCCCAGAGTTCCTAAGAAGGTCTGAGCCATTGTCCATGGTAGTGACCTGCTCAATAATGCATCTTATGTTGCTTCCCCATCTCACCCCCCTCCCGCCACTCCCCTACTGGTATGTCCATTGATTACATCCCAAATAAGCTACTTGCACCAAACTCTATCTCAAGGTCTGCTTTGTGGGGGTGGGGGGAGGAGGGCAACCAAAAATTGATCCTGTGACACATTTTGTGGAAACAGCTATTTGAAATGCACACACATACACACACAAACACACACACACACACACACACAGTGGCCCACAGCCATTCCATAGGAAGCATCCAACATCGAGCTCAGGCCAACAAGCCAACAATCACTGGGAGTCACCCGGAACAATGCACAAAATTTTAATTTACTTACATATAATTTTTAAAACTGTATTAAAAGAAATAAATATGCAGCCATTTGCAAAATATAAAGAATTCCATGGGTGCTTTTAAAAGCTATAATTAAGTGAATAAAAGCCACTTACTTATAAAAGGCCTGGTTTTCCACTCCACACTTCCAAAGATGTTTGCAGGCAGCTGGTGTTGAAGTATGGAATGCCAACATGGCTTTTTTCTAATTAAAAAATAACAAAACAAGAAAAGGCATGTAAAACACCACTTACACTTTCCATGGGTTTTTTTTTGTTTTGTTTTGTTTTTCAGGTGCTTACCTCTTTGTATCCTGTCTCCTATCACACAGACTTGAAGTAACTTAACATATTGCTGCGTTCTTTACGGTGTCATTAACATGGTATTTACCCCTCCCTCACCCTTTGCAGATATCACTAATGTATTTAGGACCTGCTTCTGATCAAAATCAGCCTCACAATGCTTTTCAACAGTCCAGGCATCATATACCTCTCTGTCACACTAGAATTAGCCTAAAAATATATTTGCCTAACTAGTACTTGGGTTGACAACTAATGACAAGAAAACTTGCAAATTTCTAGAGCTAGCTCTGAGGCTTAATATTTTGTTAATGGTCTCCCCACAAATACATTCCCTGGTGAACCCACAACCTATATCTAGTAACTCCCTTGTTTTAAGACTCTCTGGATGAATAGGCTCTGTTCATAACACTCTAATGAGCACTAGTTGTTGATATTTAGCTTTATAACTATATTTGTTTCATATGTCTGTATCTTGGCAAAAAGAGGTAGGGAGAGGGTCCATCTTTTATTTCCAAAGTCTATCCCAGTCTGTTTTGTACACAGGGGTGTACAATCAGCATTGCTCACTGACTTTATTGCTCAATGTACAAACCCAGTACTCATTTGTTTGCCTCTAAAATATTTTCAGCATAAGCTTTCATTGTCATCAAACACTTCAAAGTCATGGTCTTTGTTGACTATAATACTAATGGCATATTTTATTCCTGAATCTCTCTCATGCACACACAATAACAGGCAGTTAGAAAAAGCAGTATCTGACCTCCTTCTGGGTGCCAATCACATAAAATGTCTTCCCTTCAAACTTCAATTTGCAGACATCTGGCCTAAGGAAAGAAAATCTCTGGGTAAGAAGAAAAAAAGTGGCAGCTAACCAAGGTACCTGGGTTTCCCATAGGAATCTGACTGACTCAAAAACGCCAGGCAGACTGCAGTGAAACAAGATATTATCTTATCATTGGTGAAGGTCTAATGGGCAGCGAAAAGCCCTGAGTAAGTTATACGGCAATTCTCTTCCCGAGAGAGGATCCGCACACAGCTCAGAATTATTTATTCTATTATTTACAGTCAGGCTGCATCTTTCTTCCAAGAAATTCTAGTGTTCGTTAACATTAGTGACCAGAACAATATTAATTGCCCAGCCCACTTAGCAAGGTGGGAAGAATGTGCTGATTTCAGATTCAGTTAATGAAATGACGTGGATTCACAGTATCTGACTTTCTCCTCCCTCTGCATCCATTTCCAAGAAGCAAATCCACTGCACTGCAAAATGTTCACTCCTGTTTTCCCTGTTTACAAAAGAACTGTGTTCTTATATATTGGAGTTCCCACTCTTTTCAGCAAAGACTGGTTTAAATAGAAACATGTGACCCAATTCTGTCCAATTAGATATACAGGAAGTCTCCTACAGGGCTTCTGAAAAATTATCTTTGTTTGAAAAGGAGACACATGGAAGGGGCTGCTCTCCTCCAGGCTCTGGGCGTTGCCATGGGGAGATGTGCAGGCCAGTCGCAGGCATGCCTGTCTCAGGAGTGGGAGCCTCAGGACCAATGCGCCTGCCCAAGGATGGCAGAGGAAAAAAAAAAAAAAGAGAGACCTAAATCCTTCCCGGCATTTAAGTTAACAGGCATTTAAGTTAACAGACCATGGAACTGCTCCACATTTGCTTTGTGGGCTGATTAGTCCTCTTATTTGTAAGCCATCATGAGTAGACATTCCTGCTACCTTTTGCCAAAAGCATCTTCATGGATACACTGGATAACAAAGGGTAAGTTTGCACCCAGGATTCAACAGAGGAGGAGAGTGGAAAGAAGTGAGTTGGGGAGAGTGGATCCTGAGTTGCTCATGGGAACTCAAACCTTTACCCTGCCCTGACCCATCTGTGTGCCCCCCTTGGCCACAGCCGTAGAAGCTACTGGTGAGGAAACACTGGATACCTTCTCTTCGAAGGCAGAGTCCCTGAGCCCACGCCTCCTAAGTTGACTCCTCAGCTTGGCATTTCCAAGTCCCCACCAAAGGCAACCTAGATGTTACATCGCTTTATGATGAAGCTCCAAGGCCAGGAAATGAACACCAGGCATTCTACCTGATACTTGCCCAAGAAGCCAAGGAGGGGACAGAGGAATCAAGATTAAGAAAAATGGAAAGTCAGTTTTCCAAAGAGGCACTCACCATTTTATCAAATGGATTCTCTTATTTCCCTGGAATACCACAAAGCCTGCAGCTGTGAATCCTAAAAATGTTGTTGTGCCTGTTGAATCCTGGGAAAAGATAGAAAATCTGTTTAGTTTGAGGAAAATAAAATAAATGATAACCAACATACTCATTCATCCTCACCCTAGGTTGAGACTAATTCCAATGATTATAGCAATAAAGCAAGTTTCTGAGATGGCACTTCTAAGAGCAAGCTGTTCAAAGAGTGGGTGAAGTCCAGCAATATGTAGCTTTTCCCTTTGAGGAGTGGACCTTCTGCCCTCTAGGAACCTCCTGGAAAAATACAAATTAGTCCCAAATCACTATGTCTACTTCCAAGTGTCTTCTGGGGCTGCCTGTGTTCTAGGTCTGCTTTGTAATGTGAGCAAACTGTTCCTGGTTGCCATTATCACTCTAACGTGATGAAACCAAAGCCCTGAGCATCGAATTTTGATTCAATCTCTCACAGGATTTCTGGAAATTTCAGTATAAAAATATCTCCAGAAAAGCTTACTGTGCTTCCAGCCTAGACCAGTAAAGCTAAGCATCTCATAGATCAGTGAAGGCAAAGGAATAACAACACAAAGATCAAGTCAGTCTCCAAGAAATAAATAAAATAGAGTTCAAATTTCTGCATAAAAGTCAATTCACTAAAATGAATAAACTGATTAATACCATTCTAGGAAAGAGCTGCTGGTAAATATTCCAACACATTTGTGTAGGCAGAACAAGAGGATGTAAATGCCAGTATGGACAAGTAACCCCGGCTCTCCGCCTTGGCTGCACATTGCAAACACCTGGGGAGCCTGGTCTCCGCCCCCGGCAGATCCTGACATAATTGGTGTGGGATGTGTTCTGGCCAGCAGGTGCTCATGAAGCGCTCCAGGTGCTTCTAATGAGCAGCCCAAGCTGAGACCTATAGGACTAACGCTTTACCAAATATCAGGCAGTCCAATCTGGGTAAAGAAATATGCCACTAAAACTCCAGAACTTATCTTTAAGAGCCTAACTGATAAAATGCTTAGTTTAGGATTAGGACTAGTGTCTGGCTGATGCATAGTCTAATAGATGGAAAGAAGAACACTGCTTCAGTGAAACATTTATGGAAAATGTATCCATAAGTATCTCCTTGGGAACTTGATTAAAGAGGCAGATTCCCCAGTTGTACCCCCAGAATTCTGATTTAGTTGCTCTGGGGGGAGGCCCAGGAGATTCTGATGTAAGTAGTCTGTGTTCCATCCTTGAGAGAAACACTATCAAACATGAGTAAAGGAAAAAATAAAAACGAGTGTTCCTAATGCAACTTGAAATGCAACTTGAAATCTTTCTTTTTTTTCCTTCCACTTTCCCATTTTTAAAGACTGCATTCTTGCTGGCAATGGCCTTGAAAGTAAATGTGTCAGGAGCCTGTAACTCCTCAGGGGCCAAACCATCTATTTAATGAGTGAATCCATGGATGTTAATTTAGGAAAATGTGGCTACCATATAGCAATCAATGACCAATTGGAAGACTCCGACGGAGAAAATCAGCTGCCAAAGCAGGTAACAGCAGCCCACTGCTGTCTCTTCCAATGAGGGACCGTGGGCCAGGCTGTGGGAAAGATTTAACAAGGCTCTGCCAGGCCTGTGCACAGATAAACTCTCTCTTTTATTTTGCAAAACAACCATTATATGGTGACCTGCTGTGAGGGGCAGTTACCTTGCATGGGTGAGGATCCACCCCGTAGGTTTCCAAAGTGTGAGCTTTCAGGAGCAAGTTAAATTCAGCAACTGGTGGGCTCTGCCCCCTAAAATCACACAAGAAAAGTTAAGGAAGTTAAAATGGAAAAGAATAGAAACATGGAATCCCTTCATTCAGTAAAGTATGGCGGTCTAAGCCAAATAAGGAGAAAAACCCTTACATCAATAGTAATCAGTAAGGCTGATCATTATTTCTCACCACAAGGAGTCCTTTGCTAAGGAACCCGAGCTTGTGTTCTCTACCTAACTGTTCCATAACAAACCCATACACACTCTGAGCACTCCAGTGACCCGTACAGTTAATCAAGGTTATCAAGTTACCAATAAGTAGGCCCTTGCAAATTCAATCTTAATACGAAATAAAACTCATCATCTGTTCTTTCTGATAATTAGAAACATTATCCAGGGTAAATGGCATGCCTTCTTGCTCAGGGAAAACAAAATGCACAATCCTGTTACCTCATCAACAAGCCTAAACAGAGCTGTCAGGGCCAAAAGAATTGTCAACCATCCCACAGAGAACTCTGGATTTCAAAGGAAATCTCAACCACTAGTCCTAGCTCTGTCCTGCAAAGTAGTAAACAAGGTCTTAGCCTCAGGGAGAAAAAGGCCTACAAATATAGATGACCCTGAAGCCCTTTCAGGGCTAGCATCTAAACAAAGATTATGTAACATTTCAAAGACCCCACTTTGACTAATATTAATATCCCACATGTATTTTATAGAATCTCAATCACTCCCCAAAGATAATTATGTAATTCTAGCAACCAAGCAGAGTTTGCTAAAGAAAACAACAGGAATTCATTTTATTTTCAAAATGTAAAATTATATTACAATATTAAATCTATCTCCACTTAATTTCCTTCCCAGAGATGGATTGCCCTCCCCACCCCCTCAAGATAGCAAAGAGTCATCATGCCTCTAAATCAAAACAGTATCCCATCTACTTTCTTCCTAGAGCCCTTCACAATCTCTTTACCTTTAGTGCACTGGAGTTACACTGATGTCTGAAGTCACTGTGGTATGTCTAGGGAGCATCTTTATTTATTCATCATGAGCAGCACGGGGTAGATCCTTTTAATCCAACAATGCATATCTTTCTTTGACTATTTCATTCTCTTCTTCCCTTCCCCACCACCTCCACCACTCTCTCTCTCTACCACTCTCTCTCTTATCTCCTTTAAGAGGCCCTAATAAATGGGTCTTGAAACTCCTAGGTCTATCTTCCATGTCTTTTAATCTTTGTTTCATTCTTTATATCTCTGTCTTTTGGTACTATGCTCTGAATTATTTCTTAATTCAAACATCCAGCCTGCTAATTTATTCTTCAGCTGTGCACATTCTGCTGCTTCTCTCATTGATTTTTTTTAAACATATCAATGAAATATTTCATTTCCAATGTAATATCTATGTGCATCTTGAAACAGCAGTCTGTTCTCAGCTCATGATCATGAATTCCTCTTATCCCTCTGAGGGTACCACTCATTTCTATTAAGGTCCAATCTTGTTGGCTGCATTAATGCTGCTTTCTTGGTGAAGGTCATTTTGTGTGCTGAATCAGAGTCTCTAACTCATGGAGCTGATGTTTCCTTAAGTGTTTGGCGATTCCTGTTGGAATAGCAGGAATTTGCTATTTTTTTTTTTATAATATTTGATGTATTTGATGTATCAGCCTCCAGAGGTATTTGATGTATTTGATGTATTTGACGTATCAGCCTCCAGAGGTTGAGGGAAGAGTGGGATGTGCCATGTGGAAGAGCATGTGATATGATTTGGATTTGTGTCCCCATCCAAATCTCATGTCGAATTGTAATCCCCAGTGTTGGAGAAGGGGCCTGGTGGGAGGTGATTGGACCATGGCGGCAGATTTCTCCCTTGCTGTTTTTGGGATAGTGAGTCCTTACAACATCTGGTTGTTTACAAGTGTGTAGCACCTCCCCCTGCTCTCTATTCCTCAGGCTCCAGCCACATAAGATGTGCCTCCTTCTTCTTTGCCTTCTGCCATGTTTGTAAGTTTCCTGAGGCCTCTTCAGTCATGCTTCCTGTTCAGCCTGTGGTACTGTAAGCCAATTAAACCTCTTAATTGCCCAGTCTCAGGTAGTTCTTTATAGCAACGCAAGAACGACTAATGCAGCATGTATCAGTAACTTGATTTGGGGCCAAAGCTTCTAATTCTAGGCACACACACAGGGTACCTTCCCCTTAAGCCTGCTGCTGCCCATGACTCAGCACAAAGCACCAGAGGGAGGGGTCAAAGTTGTCCACTTGCTTCAAATGTAGTTGCCCACTCACTGTGTTGGCTGTTGTGTGTATTCCCGGAAGCACCCAGAACCACTGCTATTCTATGTCTGTGTTTGGCCTGGATCCCTTCTGTTTCCTGTCTTCCAGAGATATTGCAGGATTTCTGATCCAACAATGATATTTTCTTCTATTCCTTTTCTAATGCTTTTCCTGTTATCCATAAGGACTCAGTGAAGGAAGGGAAGATTGCCATATATGCCACCTTTTCTTTGTTCTTTTTTTTTTTTTTGAGACAGAGTCTCACTCTGTTGCCCAGGTTGGAGTGCAGTGGCATGATCTCGGCTCATTGCAACCTCTGCCTCCCAGGTTCAAATGATTCTCCTGCCTCAGCCTCCCGAGTAGCTGGGATTACTGACGCCCACCACCACTCCTGGTTAATTTTTGTTTTTAGTAGAGATGGGGTTTCGCCATGTTGGCCTGGCTGGTCTTGAAGTCCTGACCTCAAGCAACCCACCTGCCTCAGCCTCCCAGAGTGCTGGGATTACAGGCATGAGCCCCCTCACCCAGCCACCGTTTTCTTTCAATAGAAAAGATCGTTTGTAAAGCCATCTACAGAGTACTTCTGAGGGATTAAGTCAAATTTGTGCTTTAGAAAAATAAAGTCTAAAGCTTTTCAATATTTCCTTATTCATTTTAGTGTTCTGAAATTTCACTGTGATATATGTACATAGAGAATATCTTTATGTATTCATCCCAGTTAGTACTTGTGGGCCCTTTAGATCCAGCAATTACTATCTCGGGCCATTTCTTTGATTCTTTTCTTTTCAAGACATAGTCATTATAATTTTTTTCCTTTTGATAAAGTAACAATGGACTCAGGAAAATTAACAACTATATTGACAGGGATGGGAAAAGAGATTTCTGGAAGGTTTTCTTAATCCATATGGCATTTCTCTCTCCATCTCTCTCTTATGTTTTTGAAGTAATATCTTACTCTCCACCAACAAATAAACCATACAGAAAATTATTGAAGTCAGGCTGGGTGCAGTGGCTCATGCCTGTTATCCCAACACTTTGGGAGGGTAAGGTGGGAGGATCACTTGAGCTCAGAAGTTCAAAACAAGCCTGGCAATGTAGCAAGGTCTCTTCTAAAAATTTTTTTTAATTAGCCAGATATGGTGGTGCACTATGATTATGCCACTGTCCTTCAGCCTGGGTGGCAGAGCAAGAAAGATCCTGCCTTAAAAAATAAATAAATAAATAAATAAAAATAAAAAAATTATTGAATTCACATATTATTGAGCTCTCTTTCTCTCATGCATACACACACACACACACACACACACACACACACACTCATTTGTATACTCATCTCACCTTCCCAACTAGGGACAAAGCAGTCAAAATACCCAGCATGTCTCTAAGCAACAACCCACTCTTCTGGCCCTCAATGCAGAACTTCGCCCTAATGACCCAGACCAAGACCAAAGTGAACCAGGACCAGAGCCAAAGCAGCCCTGTGCCTCCCATAGCCTTGGGCAATCAGCTTTGCTCCGGGGTGATCCTCCCAGTTTACTTGAAAGGCCCTCATTCTCCCACCCACTAATAAGTACTCCTCTGATCTACAGAGCTAGCCATTCTCACTATTCATTGAACTGTCACCACCTTTTTAAAAGCTACATGTTGTCTATTCATAAAATTCAAGTTTGTTTTTAAAGTATACCCTATTCAATATAGGAACAAGACAATTGTGGAAGGTTATCATTTGGATGTTCACTTTGAAAAGTGAATAATTTTTCCTTGCCTAGGTGGTCTCTTTCTGACCACTTACCTGTCCTTCCTAAATCTGATGAGCATCTAATTTCCAATCACAGCCAATCCCAGATGGCAGCAGGGTACCAGTGCCACACAGCCCCTGAGGACAAACCCTTAAACTCAAGGACCTCTGTTCATCAGGAGATACCAGCCAGGGCGGAAAAAGGCAAGCTACAGTATGGGAAAAGCTGTCAGCAACACGTAACCAAAGAAGGACACCTATCTGGAATATTTTTAAAACTCCTGTAAATCAATAAAGAGCAACAAAACGTGTTTCAAAACCAGTAACCACGTCCCCACCCTCACACAATAGGCAAAAGACTTAATAGGCACTTACCAAATAGGACATCTAAGTAACCAATAACTACATGAAAATGTGCTTAGCTTCTTATGATCAAGAATATGTAAATTATTTTATTTAATTTTTAATGTCTATTTTCTAAATATTTAGGAGGCACAAGTGATTTCCTATGTGCACATATTGCATAGTGGTAAAAGCTAGGCTTTTAGTGCAACCATCACCCAAATAGTGAACATTGTACCCAATACGTAATTTTTCAACCCTCACCTCCTCCCACCATCCCATATCTTGTGGTTTCCAATGTCTATTACTCTCCTCTATATGCCCATGTGTATTCACTATTTAGTTCCTACTTACAAGCGAGAGCACGCAGTATTTGCCTTTTCTATTTCTGAGTTATTTCATTAAGAATAATAGCCTCCGGTTCTATCCATGTTACTGCAAAAGACATGATTTCATTCTTTTTATGGATCAATAATATTCCATGCTATATATATTATATATAATGTGTGTATATATATAATATATATAGCATGGAATACTATTGTATATTATATGGAATATATATATAATGTGGAATAATATTGTATATATAATAATATATAAATATATAAATGTGATATATATATATATATATATCACATTTTCCTTGTCCAGTTCTCCATTTATGGACACTTAGCTGATTCCATATATTTGCCATTGTGAATAGTGCTGTAATAAACATATGAGTGCTGGTATCTTTTTGATATGATTATTTCTTTTCCTTTGGGTAGATACATATACACAAAGGGAAAATAGTGAGATTGCTGGATCAAATAGTAGTTCTATTTTTAGTTCTTTGAGAAATCTCCACACTGTTCCCCCCCAAAATTGTTTTAATTTACATTCCTACCAACATGTTATAAGTGTTTTCTTTTCTCTGCATCCTTGAAAACATCTGTTGTTTTTTGACTTTTTAATAATAGCCTTTCTGACTGGTGTAAGGTAGTCTCTCTTTGTGGTTTTAATTTGCACTTCTCTGATGTTTAGTGATGTTGAGCATTTTTTGGCCACTTGGATGTCTTTTGAAAAATGGCTTTTCATGTTCTTTGCTTGTTTTTTAAGGGGGGTTGTTTTTTCTTGTTGAGCTGTTTAAGTTCCATGTAAATTCCAGATATTAGCCCTTTGTCAGACCCATAGTTTGCAAGTATTTTTTCCCCATTCTGTAGGTTGTCTGTTTACTCTGTTATTTCTTTTGCTGTGCAGAAGCTTTTTAGTTTAATTATGTCCCATTTGCCCATTTTTGTTTTGTTGCATTTTAGTTTAATTAAGTCCCATTTGCCCGTTTTTGTTTTGTTACATTTTAGTTAGAGGAATTGGTTACAAATTATTTGGCCAATGTCCAGAAGAGTTTTTCCTAGGTTTTCTTCTAGGATTTTTATAGTTCAAGGTCTTATGTTTAGGTCTTTAATCCATCTTAATTTTTGTTTATGGAGAGATGTATTGCTCCAGTTTCACTCTTCTGCATGAAACTATCAAATTTCCCAGGACTATTTATTTACTTATTTATTTAGATGGAGTCTTGCTCTGTCACCCAGGCTGGGGTGCAGTGGCATGATCTTGGCTCACTGCAACCTCCGCCTCCCAGGTTCAAGGGATTCTCCTGCCTCAGCCTCCTGAGTAGCTGGGATTACAGGCATGTGCCACCAGGTCCAGCTAGTTTTTGTACTTTTAGTAGAGACGGGGTTTCACCATGTTGGCCATGCTGGTCTTGAACTCCTGACCTCAAGTGACCATGTGTTGTGGGAGCAACCCAGTGGGAGATGATTGAATCACGGGGGCAGGTCTTTCCCTTGCTGTTCTCGTGATAGTGAATGGGTTACACGAGATCTGACGGCTTTAAAAACGAGAGTTTCTCTGCACAAGCTCTCTCTTTGCCTGCTGCCACCTATGTAAGATGTGACTTGCTCCTCCTTGCCTTCCACCATAATTGTGAACCCTTCCAAGCAATGTAGAACTGTAAGTCCAATAAACTTCTTTCTTTTATAAATTGCCCAGTCTTGGATATGTCTTTATCAGCAGCATGAAAATTGACTAATACAGTGTACCAATACAATTTCTGCATATATATTTTGTATTCTGAAAATTTACTAAATTCATTTATCAAATCTAGGAATCTTTTGGTAGAGATTTTAGGGTTTTCTAGATAGAAACCACACCATCACCCAACAGGGATAATTTGACTTCCTTTTTTCCAACTTGGATGTCTTTTCTTTCTCTAGCCTGATTGCTCTAGCAAGGACCTCCAGTACTATGTTGAAAAAGAGTGATGAAAGTGGCCATCTTTGTCTTGTTCCAGTTCTTGGAGGGAATGCTTTGAACTTTATCCTGTTAAATGTGATGTTGGCTGTGGGTTTGTCATATATTGGCTTGATTATATTAAGGTATGTTCCTTCTATGTCTGGGTTGTTGAGGATTTTCTCATGAAGAGATGCTGAAGTTTATCAAACACTTTTTCTTCACCTATTGAGGTGATCATGTGGTTTTTGTCCTTAATTCTGTATGTGATGTATCACATTTACGGATTTATGTATGTTGAACCATCATTGCCTCCCTGGGATAAATCCCACCTGATCATGATGTATTTTCTTTTTATGTGTTGTTGGATCTGATTTGCTAGTATTTTGTTGAAGATGTTTGCATTTATGTTCATCAGGGATATTTATCTGTAATTTTCTTTTTTGTTGTGCCCTTCTCTGTTTTGGGTATCAGAGTGATACTGGCCTTGCAGAATGAGTTAAGGAGAAGTCTCTCATCTTCTATTTTTTAGAACAGTCTCAGGAAGATTGGTATTAGTTCTTCCTTGCATGTTTTCTAGAATTCAGCTGTGAATCCATCTGGTCCTGGATGGATGTTGTTTTGTTCTTTTGTTGTTGTCATTGTTGTTGTTATTGTTGTTGAGAGATTTGTTTTTATTACTGATTCAGTCTCACTACTCATTATTGGCCAGTTCAGAAGTTTTATTTCTTCCTGGTTCAATCTTGTGAGGCTGAAATTTATTCATTTCCTCTAGTTTTTCTGGTTTGTGAGTATATAGCTGTTCATAACAGTCCCTGATGATCTTTTGTATTTCTGTGGTATCAGTTGTAATGTCTCCTTTTTCACTTCTGATTGAGTTATTTGGATCTTCTCCTTTTCTTGGTTAGTCTAGATAATGGTTTATCAATTTTGTTTATCTTTTTTCAAAAACAAAAGAACCAACTTTTTGTTTGGTTGATCTTTTGTAATTTTTTGTCTCCATTTCATTCTTCTCTGATCTTTGTTATTTCTTTTCTTCGGCTAAGTGTGTGTTTTGTTTGTTCTTGTTTTTCTAGTTACTTCAGGGACGATGTTAGGTTAGTGATCTTTCTACTTTTTTGATGTAGGTGTTTAATGCTATAAATTTCCCTCAGCAATGCTTTGGCTGTATTCCACAGGTTTTGTTATATTGTGTTTTCATTTTCATTAATTTCAAAAAATTTTTTAAATGTGTCTCAATTTCCTTATTGATCCAGTGATCATTCAGGAGTATGCTGTTTAATTTCCATGTATTTGTATAGTTTCAAGCATTCCTCTTGGTACGGATTTCTAGCTTTATTCTGCTGTGGTCTGGGAAGACATTTAATACAATTTCAATTTTTTAAAAATTTGTTAAGACATTTTCTGTGGATTACTATATGGTCTATCTTGGAGATTTTTCCATGTACTGATGAAAAGAATGTATTTCCTGTAGCTATTGGGTAGAATGTTCTGTAAATGTCTAAGTCTACAGGGTCTAAAGTCCAACTTCAGTTCAATGTTTCTTTGTTAATATTCTGTCTTGACGATCTGTCTAGTACTGTGAGTGGGGTGTTGACCTTCCCACTATTATTGTATTTCTGTCTGTCTCTTTCTTTAGGTCTAGTAATATTTGTTTTTTGAATGGGTGTGCACTGATTTGGGGAGCATATATATCTAGAATTGTTATAGCCTCTTGAGTTTCGGTCCACTTGAGTCTTTATCTCACAGCAGCCCCTAGCAGGGCAGTGGGTATTGTCCTGAGTATGCAAAAGAGAGCCTTGTCCCTCCTCAAGTGGACAGTGGTTGCAGCCATGACAACTTGAACTCGGCTCACGGTGGAGTGCAGCCCAGAGTTAAACTCTCTACATGACACCTAAGACTTACGATCAGGGACAGCAGAGCCCTTCCCAGGCAGGAAGTATGGACAAGAAGCTGTGGAGAGTGTGGTCCACTCACATCTCAGTCTCACTCACATCTCAGTCTCACAGCAGGGCAGTAGGTATTGTCCTATATATGAGAGGAGAGCCTGGCTTCCCTATCCCTCCTTGGCCAGGTGGCAACTGCAACCACATCAACCCAAACAGTCCAAAGTCAAATGGCAGTCCGTCATTAAACTCTCAAAATGGTGCCTTGGGCCTGGGAACAGAGAGGGTGGGATCTCTCCCAGGCAAGCAGTGTGGACAAGAAGCTGTGGAGAGTGCAGTCCACTCACATCTCAGTCTCAACAGCACCTCACAACAAGGCAGTAGGGATGCTCCTAAGGGTGTGTAGGAGCATCTGTTCTCCTCTATCCTCCTTGCAGCAGCTCAGCAGCAGCAACAATGTCTGTAACTCTCCAGTATCTAGGCTCTCAAAATGTTTCCCAGCTGAGGCCACTGTAGGCTCAGATGCCTGTGGGATCCCATGTGGGTTCTCTTTCTGGAGGAATGTCTCTGTGCAATCCTTAGGCAGTTCCACATGTCAGGCCCAAGGCCCTAATGGGTCAAGAGTTTCTCCCATAGCCAAGATCATAAAAGCTGATCCCTGGAGGTTTCTTTCTTACTGTTTCCCCATGCCCAGGAACCTCTCCTGACTATTAGTCAGTTCCCGGCTGGGCAAGCTGCCTCGAACCCTCTCGTTACTTCTAGTGCTTCCCATCTCCTCTCTGGTGAATCCCAGAAGTCTCTCCTAGACTATCTGTTTGAAATATATCTACTTGGCTGGGCGCGGTGGCTCAAGCCTGTAATCCCAGCACTTTGGGAGGCTGAGACGGGCGGATCATGAGGTCAGGAGATCAAGACCATCCTGGCTAACCCGATGAAACCCCGTCTCTACTAAAAAATACAAAAAACTAGCCGGGTGAGGTGGCGGGCGCCTGTGGTCCCAGCTACTGGGGAGGCTGAGGCAGGAGAATGGCGTGAACCCAGGAGGCGGAGCTTGCAGTGAGCTGAGATCTGGCCACTGCACTCCAGCCTGGGTGACAGAGCGAGACTACGTCTCAAAAAAAAAAAAAGAAAGAAATATATCTACTTATTATTCTGGTTCCTCTCTGTGAAGGAGGTACATACTCCTATATCTAGTCAGCTATGTTCTATGCTATTAGAAAATGCGAATTAAAACTACGAGAAACCACTAACATCTCCATCTGGTAGCTACAATTAAAAAGACTAACAAAAGCAAGCACTGGTAAGAATGTACAGCACAAGAAACCCTCATATACTTCTAGTGGAAATTTCGTAGAACTAATCTGGAAAACTCTTTAGCATTATCTACTAAAGTTGAACATGTTTACCCTATAATACAGCAATTCCACTCATAGTTGTATATGCAACAGAAATTAGTGCATGTTGTACCAAGAAATACATAGAATTTTCATAGTAGTGTTATTTGTAATAGCAAAAACTAGAAAACAACTCAAATGTCTATCAACAGTAAAATGAATAGGCAATGGAATACTATACAGGCATGAAAATTGCTGACTTAAAGCTGCACACTACGAGATGAATGAATATCACAAAAATAACATTGAATAAAAGAAGCCAAATGCTACAGTTCAAATATTTGCCCCCTCCAAAACTCATGTTGAAACTTAATCCCCAAAGTCACAGTATTAAGAGGTGAGGCTTTTAACTTTGCCTTCATGAATAGATTCAGTTTGCCATGCTCATGCCCTCTTCATGTGCTGCCTTGCACCATTTCAGGACTCTGCAGAGAGTTCCCAACAGCATGAAGGCCCTCACCAGATGCAGTCCCTAGACCTTAAACTTCCAAGCCTCCAGAACTGTAAAACATAAATTTATTTTCTTTATAAATTACCTAGCCTCTGGTGTTCAGTCATAGCAAGACAAAACAGACTAAAATACCATATATAAATGGATATACACTGTATGATTCTATTTCTATGGCTTTCAAAAATGAGCAAAACAAAACTAATGCGTTAAAAGTCACTGGAAACCCTGGGAACTCTCACCTACTTGTTGGTGTGAACATAAAGTAGAGCAACCAAACTGCCATTTCCTAGAAAAGTTAAAGTGCAAACTCTGGCAAGTTCTAACTTAGGTTTGTACTTACACTAGGGAGTCCTGTACATGCACCTTAGGAGAATTATTCAATAAACCCTAGTAACTCTGTCTGCAATAGCAAAAACCTGGAAGCAACCCAAATGTTCATCAACAGGAGAATGGATACATAAAACATGGGAGGTTCAGATGATAGAAAAGTAATTATACAGAAGTGAAAATAAAGACATATGGCTGTATGTATCAATGTGGAAGAATCTCATAAATATAATGTTCATAAGGAAAAAAATGAGACATGAGAATACAGTGTGAGTCCATTTATATGAAAGTGAAAATAGGCAAAACTGAAGCAATACAGCATTCACTGATACATATGTATAAAGTAAATTTATAAAAGCAAAACAAGAGAATAAGCAACCTAAAATTCAGAAGAGTGTACCTATGGGAGGAGAGAGGGAGGTGGTCTGGGAGGGGCACATAGGAGACTTCAGAACAGCTGGTGATGTTCTCATTCACAAACAATGCCAGGGGATCATGGATGTTTTTTCAATTATTCTTTAAATCATACAAATATTGTATACACTCTGCAAATGCTCTTTTACAGATTAGACATTTTGTAATGATGAGAAGACGTACAATTTCTGCTTTTTTAATAAAGAAATCATTGGATGAAATATTATGCAGTCCAAAAGGACCCCCAGACTAAAGGGTATTGATCAGGAGGATAATAGATACATATGCAGAGCTATCTTGTACTAAACTCTGCAGTTGCAAGCAGCATAACATTTTTTATATTGACAAGCATATACATATTTTTACTTATCATTCAGAAAGTTAGAATCTTTACCTTCATTTTGTGGATGAGAGTTCTGATATCCAAAGAGAAAAATAACTTGCTCAAGGTTATTGCTCATAGTCAATTTGCATTTGCATCCTGCATTTGCCCTCACTAGCCATGTATGGGCAAATGCAGGATGAAAATGCAAGTTGACCTGGTTCTAAAGTGCTTGTCAGGGCTGGTGCCAACATCGTCACCGTCACCAATATCTTATGGTCAAGAGCCATCTGCCTGCTCTCCTGCATGCCATGGCATAAAATGACATGATTCCTATCCACCTCTTATGTTTTAAAAAAGCAAGGCAAATGGAACTAGAGGCCATTAATAACACAGAAATAGAAAGTCAAATACTACATCTTCTCATTGATAACTGGAAGCTAAATAATGTGTCACATGGACATGGAGTGTGAAATAATAGACACTGGAGACTCAGAGGGTGAGAGAGTGGGAGGGAGTGAGGGATGAGAAATTACTTCATGGGTACAATGTACACTATTCCAGTGATGGTTACACAAAAAGCCCACACTTCACCACTATGCAATATATCTATGTAACAAAATGGCACTTATACTTGCTAAATCTATTTTTAAATTTATTTATTTATTTAATTCGTTTATTTGAGACAGGGTCTCACCCCATCGCGTAGGAGTGCAATGATGTGCTCTCAGCTCACTGCAGACTCCACCCCCCGGACTCAAGTGATCCTCCCACCTCAGCCTCCTATAGCTAGGACTACAAGAGCATGCCACCATATCTGTCTAAGTTTTTTATTTTTTGTAGAGATGGGATTTCACCATATTGCCCAAGCTGGTCTGGAACCCTTGGGCTCAAGTGATCCCCCTACCTCAGCCTCCCAAAGTGCAAAGATTACAGGGGTGAGCCACTGCAACCTACCTAAAAAATTCGTTTAAATTGCAACTTTTTCAAATTCTAAACATTGCAACTTATCAATGATAAGGCAATTCATTCCAGGTGACTGATACTCAGATCTGATTAGAGAATAGTGATATCTCCATTTTAACCTGAAACTAAAACCTCCAGGTCAAATCTGGACTGTCTGCCACCTGATTTTGTACAGCCCTCAAACTAAGAATGGGTTTTACATTCTTACACAGTTTCAATAAATCAAAAGAATAATATTTCGTGACTCATGACAATTACATGACATTCAAATTTCAGTGTCCATAAATAAAGTTTTATTGGAACATCACCACACCCACTTATCTGCATGTTGTCTATACATGTTGTCATGTTGCAACAGTAGTAGTTGCAATGAAGACTATATGTTCTACAAAGCCTAAAATATTTGCTAGTTGACCCGGTATAGAAAACTGTTTTCTGAACCCTGATCTGGGTCCAGTACACAGGAACATGAAACCACAGGAAGCCATGTCTATTTGACGCTAAAAAATGAAGGTGTTTCTGTAAAAAGAGTACCTACCTCCAAGAATTGTTGCAAAGATTAAGCCGGTAACAGATGTGAACCAGTCAGACTAGCACCTAGCACATAGTATGTTCTGTCCTTGCCCTCAGACTACCATGTGTTCCCTTGCTAGCCCTACATATGGCTGAAGTCAGAAATACTGTGCTGAGGGGAATGTCAAGCAGGATGCCGAGATATTTACCACAAAGCAAAGGCCCATCTTTAAAATAATTCTCAAGTCAGCATTGTTTGCTTTGGGTTTAACCTCAGATCTCTACTGGCTAAGCATTTAAAAGACTTAATTGAAAAAGTCATACACAGGGAAAGGCTAACTACAAATGCTCAGAGAAGGCAAAAAGATCAAAACCAAAGGAGAAAAGGCAGGGACCCTGATAGGACTGGAGACTCCTGAGGCCCAGACTCACCAAGAAAGAAACCATTTAATGATCCATTTTTTTCGGGAAGATACTAAGATCAATTAAATAGAAAGGTTGGGGTTTTTTCCTTGAACCTCCCACTGGGCATCTGTTTCTGGCAAAAACTCTGATAATGGAAAATAATGATTTTCTATCCTTCAAATATTGCACCAGGAAATGTTCCACTCAGATTAATAGTGTCTCTAATGAGACATTTAAAGGTAAAGACCAGTGATTAGTTGAATTCTTTTCAAAGAGCTAACAATTCTCCAAAGATAGGCTTTTCTAATATATTAGATGAGGTCAAGTAATTGTGTATTTAGCTGTATGTCTCCCTTCTGCCAGTTCTGAGTGCTTTTAGACAAAAAGGAACAATCCCCCTTTTATTGATCCTCCTTTAGCATACCATTACATAGAGTACAAAACCAGATAGCACCCCAGGAATAAATGCCAATTATTAGTGGACATTAATTGTGGAATAAGATGTAGATCTTGCCAGCAATGAGCTGGACTGCTTGGAACACAGTTGGCAGGGAAGGGGGTGCTTCTGACTCCCTCTGACCCATCTGAGCCTAGGAGCTCTAGAATTAAAGTCATGGGCAGAAGACCAACGTAATGGTGTAGAAGATCAATATAACGGTCTTCTACTTCTGAAAAACAGAATTCTCAACTTGGTTTAGATTACATTTTGCTGCAACTTGGTTGCAACTTTACTTAGATTTAGCTTTGTCGGAATAAAAGATTTTCCACACCACTGGCTTCAAATGTTTGGGAGTGTTCTCAAGACTTGCCCTTCAGCAGGGCTTGGGACTTTAGCGCTCAGAGACTGCAGGGAGCTCTCTATGTTTTATAGCATTCCTGTGGAATGTGGACTGGAGAGAGAGTCCTTTGCTCTTCATTCTCATCCCTGGCTCTCCGGACTTTAGAAGACCTTGCTCCTCTCTGTCATCCTGTCTCCTGCCATCAGCAAGGGCTTCCCCAACCGGGGCTGAAGGTCTGGGGTGCTTCTGGGGGATTTCACTCAGCTCTCGTGCTGGTTAAAGGTTTGCCTAGTTGCCCTTAGCCCTGATCTAGGGTGTAATCCTCCTCTTCCTGTCACTCCACCGGAAGTGAAAGCAGCTATGGGTCTCCACTCTCCTAAGAAGGACATTTTGGATTTTAATACATTTAGGTCTATTTGCATCTTCAGCTCTCAGATGGGTTCAAAAAACATGATTCTGTAATTCAGCCAGCTTGTTGGTGCTATTTTGATGTTAGGAGAGATCAATATCTCATGCCTTTCTACATCCTAAATAGAAAGGAAATGAGAGTTCCTATTCTGTCATTTCCAATCTTTTACTTAGAGAGGGACATTATCTCTTGCAAATCCTTTAGGAGTCATCTTTATGCAGAGCATTAGATAAAATGCTGCAAATTTGGATAGCTGCCATGCTAAGAAGGAGACAGTGGTAACACCCTGGGGCCATGCAGGGACAAGGCTTACAGGAGAGCAGCAACTTAGAAACATATTAGCACACAAAGTACGGAAACTCAGATTTCAGGTCAAGTTCTATTGCTTCATAATTGTGTAGCCTTGGATAAGTTAATTTCTCAGAACTCTGTTTCCTTATCTGTTAAAAAAAAAAATGGTGGCTGCAAACTCAATGGAAGGAGAAGGTAAATTGGCAGAGCAGGGATGGTGGCAATTCAGAGACAAAGGATTCTTTTAAAGAGGCACTGCTGCTGAGTGTTACCACACGAAAGTTAGGGAGCCATGTGACCAAAACCCCAGTCACAACTAAAGCCAGAACTTTATGGCAACTGGTTCCATTTTTTAGAGCTATTATTTGGCTCAGACTACATACATCTGGGTCACAGTGTAGTCCAAGGACTGTCATTTTATAACTCCTGCTTTGGACTCCAAAGATCCCTTAAGAATAGAAGTTGGCTGTCAAATTTCTTTGCTGTTGGCTAGTGACCTCTTGATAGTCGAAGGCGCTAAATCGTAGTCAAAATTGTCTTTGATTAATAAAAATTAAGAGGCAAATTAATTGTTGCTTCATGAATTATTTTGTAGATAAAATCTTTCAAACCATGAGGTCGTGGGGGAGTGTGGATGATGAAGGAGAGCCCAGCTTGGGGATGAAATGGCTGAAAATCTGGGCTAGGCCATCCCACACTACTACAGTGCCCCACAAAAAGCCGCCCTTCAATAAATATTTGTTGTATGAATGGATGGATGGAAAGATGCATGGAAGTATGGATGAAACATAAATGGATAGAAGGATGGATAAATATCCTCTGGATAAATACACTGCTATAGTCTCATTGAAAGTTCCAAGAATCTTTAGCTCTACACGTAAGTTAGAATCGCATGTGAGATACAATCAGAGAATGTATTAAGTGATGTCTGATGCCCACTTTCAACAATATGACCCCTCTCTTCTTCTTCACGGCCACATTGCACTTTGGTAACATTGCTTTTTCCCCCTTAAGGTCATGGTGGTTAGATTTCACCTGTATAAAAAAATTAATGGCTTGGATGTGCACATCACTTGCCCCAGCCCATCCCTCCCTAGAAATGTCCTTTACTCCAGGCCACAAAATGCAAGGACTTCATTTTTACAGTGAACGCATTTGATCCCAAATCATCCCATCTTCCCCCTTCCTAAGAAAGGTGCTATATCAAATAGCAACAAAAATGCAAATTTATTGGATAATCTACCAGGGAGAGAGATTCTATGAGTTTGGAACGGACTTGGGAAGGGAAATGATACAGGGACAGAGAGCAATGACAAAGAGAAAATGCATTTTAAGAAAGATTGGGGTTGTAAAATAACTAGACATGCATTTCTTGTCTTCTTTTTACACAATAAACACACTTCTCAAAACTGACAAAAACATTTCTTAAGAGGGCCCTTGTGATCTATTCATCAGAAGCAAAGGTAGAGGATATTTTTCACGTCAGGGTATTTATTTCTAGAAAGCTAGACGCTTTTAAAATGATAACTCCATTTTTTAAAACTATAGCCATGGCTCATGATTTACAGAGAATATAACCTTTAAGAAATAGAGAGAATTACTCTGTTTAAAAAACACACTGTGTCATTCTTGCTTCCAGCACAAACCTCACTGCCCTGGATCATTATAGCGTGGCTAGTTGGATGATTTTCCTGCTCTTTAAGGGCAAGGAATATACTTCATCAAAACTGCCTTACTGCCAATTGAGCCTTTTGAATATTTAAAAGCTGATGGCCTATGACTGAAGTTAATGCAAATGTCTCTGTCTCTAATGACAAACCTGATGAACTGGTGATGACAGGAAGAAAAGACTAGCTAAGCAGAAACTCTAGGAAATACCTTCAGCAAAGTCTATCAGGGTTCTTTATGGTAAAAGCAATCTTATTCTTGATCTTCATCCCCCTCTGAGCACCCTCAGGACTAATGGAATGGGTATTTCCTCTTACCCCAGGTGGCTTTGATTAAAGCTGTGGAAAACAGAAACCAAGAGGGACAAAAAGAACAGAGGACCAGCCAAGCATGGTGGCTTACGCCTGTAATCCCAGCACTTTGGGAGGCAGACGCTGGCGGATCACCTGAGGTTGGGAGTTCGAGACCAGCCTGACCAACATTGAGAAACCCCGTCTGTACTAAAAATACAAAATTAGCCTGGCATGGTGGCGCATGCCTGAAGTCCCAGCTACTCCGGAGGCTGAGCCAGGAGAATTGCTTGAACCCAGGAGGCAGAGGTTGCAGTGAACCAAGATCACGCCATTGCACTCCAGCCCTGGCAACAAGAGCGAAACTCCGTCTCAAAAAACAAACAAACAAACAAACAAAAAGAAACACAGGACCATCAAGTCCTCAGGGGTTGCAGCAATGGCTTCCTCCAGCCACCAGAGGGCTCTAGAGGGAGGAAAAACCTGTTTCTAAAGCAGTCCCAGGTAAGACCTCATCTCTGCACACCAAGCTTAAAGTCTGAAAATTACAAGAGATTATTTTTCACATATAGTTTTACAAACAACTGTGGCTCCTGATAACTTAAAATTTTCTATAGAGGCAGGACAGTGAAGTAGAAATTTATTCCATACCTGCTCTGCCATGTGTTTAGAACAGGAGTCAGCAAGCTAGGACCCATAGGCCAAATGTGGCCTGCCACCTGTGTTATCAATAAAGTTTTATTGAATCATGGCCCACTCATTTATGAATTGTCTATATCTGCTTTTGCTCTACCAAAACAGAGCTGAGTCACTGCACTAGAGACCATATGACCCAGAAAGTCAAAAATATTTAACTAGCCCTTACCTAGAAGAATCATTCAGCTCAGTGGGTTATGTAAGTGACGCATCTCCATATCATCTAGTTCACATGATATTAAAAGGCCCAAAGATGCCTCTGTAAAAATCTTTCTAAATGAAACTCTATTAGATGTTTCTAAATGAAACATCTATTAGAATGACCAAAATCCAGAACACTAACACCACCAAATGTTGGCAAGGATGTGGAGCAACAGGAACTCTCATTCACTGCTGGTGGGTATGCAAAATGCTGCAGCCACTTTGGAAAACAGTGTAGTGGTGGTTTCTTATAAAACTAAACATACTCTTACCATATGATAGAGCAATCATGGTGTTTGGTATTTACCCAAATGAGCTGAAAATTTATGTCTACACAAAAACCTACACACAGTTATTTATAGCAGCCTTATTCACAACTGCTCAAACTTGGAAGCAACCAAGATGTCTTTCGGCAGGTGAATGGATAAACTATGATACATACAGACAATGGAATATTATTTTGTGCCAAAAGGAAATGAGCTCTCAAACCAAGAAAAGACATGGAGGAAACTTAAATGCATATTACTGAGTGAAAGAAGCCAACCTGAAAAGGCTGCACATTGTATGATTCCAACTGTGACATTCCGGGTAAGGCAAAAACTATAGAGACACTAAAAAGATCAGTGGTTGCCAGGGGTTAGGGGAGAAGAAGGGATGACTTTTAGGACAGGGAAACTACTCTGTATAATACCATAATGCTATTGGTATTGCAATGGAATGATATTATATATTCATCAAACCCACAGAGTGTACACCAAGAGTGAACTCTAACGTAAACTATCAACTATGGGTGATTATAATGTAACAATGCAGGCTCATCAGTTGTAATATATGTACCACTCTAGGAGGGATATTGATAATGAGGAAGGCTATGCATGTGTGGGACAGGGGTACAGAGGAAATCTCTGTGCCTTCCTTTCAATTTTGCTGTAAACCTAAACATCTCTTTTAAAAAATAAAGTCTATTAAAAAAAGAAAAACAACTCTATTAGTCAATGAGGTTGTGAGGGCCATTAAGGGCTGTATGCCCCCTGTTTCCAGCTCCTATTACTTTCTGAACACCACAGAACTGTATTTCCTTGATCCTGGGTAAGATCCTGGGACAGGTCCTGATCAGAGAGTTGTAAGTAGAAGTGATAAGAATCACTTCCGAAATGAAGCATGACCTTCCAGAGCTCTTTTCCTTGTGGCTCAACATCTGGCAAATCCAAGCTTTTGACTTCCCTGAGTGACAATGGTGGGCACAGCTCCCCATCTGGCCTCTGGTGGGCACAGAACAGAGTAAAGAAGAAGGCTTTCTTACTCTAAGCCACTGAGCGTTGGGGGTTTGTTTCCTCAGAATAGTCTAACTGATCTTGACCTATATAGAGATGATCAATAACGAGAATATGCAACTGTATTTGCAAAACTGTGACTTCTACCTACCTTACCTCCCCCAGTACAGTGAAGGACTCAGAAGAAGAAACATTGATCCAAGCATGAACTTTTAGCTTCAGTCATCAATTTAATTTAGTTCATGAAAATTCTTCTTAACATCTTGGTCTTCTCAAAACTCCAAGGAAAAGTCTCTCTCTCTCTCTCTCACTCTCTCTCTCTCTCTCTCTCTCTCAAAAAGTATCTCTCTCTCTCT
>NW_016805422.1:2427058-2454832 GCF_001698545.2 Rhinopithecus bieti
TCTCTTTCTCTCTCTCTCTCTCTCTCTCTCTCTCTCTCTCTCTCTCTCTCTCTCTCTCCCCCCCCTCCATCTCCCAAAGAACTCTGTTATTCATGCCTATCTATCAGGCCATCTTGGTCCCACCTTCAAACAGTGTGTAGCCTCCCACAGAGGAAATTTCTTCTTTCTCTCTTATTAATTTTCTGCCAAGAATGGAAGCTTTTGTTCCTTTCTCAGAGATCATAGGAGCAGAATAATCCTAATCAATTTACTCCCTCCTAGGGTAAAGATGTTGATCTCACTGTAAATTATCATTTCTGCTAATATTTGAGCACCTATTGTGTTTTATTTCTCAGCTGATTCAGAAAGCAGGCAGGAAGAAGGAGGTTATTTATTGGGTCCCTCAAACCCCAAAAAAGGCCAGCTGGAATCCTCTCAGGACATCTTCAGAACAGCAGTTCGATGGCCACACACTATCCCTAGCTATGTGGGAGGGTCATGGGTGTTGTGGTGACACTGGCGAGCAGGATGGCCAAGTCTTGGTGCAGCCAAGCACAGGTCTCCTCCATCCATGATTCCTTCCTGGCATGGTCAAGTTTGCAGAGTAATCCAAGGCCCAATTCCTTACACAAGACAGATAACACTTTCTTGACCTGTGTGTGAAGGGGTGGTGGCACCCCCAGAGCACCTTCAGTTTCCCATCAGACGCAAGAAAGCTCCTCTCCCTCTTCACTGTCAGCCTCTTCTGCTCTTCTTGTCTTACCCTCCAAACCAAAAGTATCTCTCTGCTGCACTGATGCTGAATGACATGCAGGACTACTTAGAGACAATGAGCAAAAATATACAGGGAAATACCTCCTGAAGCTGTCGTTGCAATGCGATATGATTCCTGACAGGTTCATCCTTCAGGCATACAACTCTGACCTCTTCACAAAGGCTTAATGGATGTTACAAATGTGCAGGACCACATGTGCCACAGAACAGTAGCTTTGATCAAACCACGGAACTTACTTCCAAGATTTATAAAGTGTGACAGACCGATGACCCCCTGTCTTCCCTGAGTGCATGATGGCTACTTCCAGGGATCTCCACAAGCCCAGTTGCTGGCCCAGGGTCCAAGCTACAGCTTTCTGAATGTTAATAGAACAACCTGGAATCTTCTTTGATTCACTCATTTTCTCATGAAATTGTGGATCACCAAGTCTGGCTGCAACGCCTCTCATGACTCTCTTCTTTCCATTTCCTTTACTCCTATTCTTTTTCAGGTCCTTCACATTACATGTCTGAACACCAGAAATTACTAGCCGGCCCTCCTGCCCTGGTTCTCCATCCTCAAGCACTGTTGACATGGTGATCACCATGAAACATCTACCCGACTGCCTGATTCCCTTGCAATGCTCAACAAAGGGAGAAGAGCATGGGCATACCTTGAACCAGGTAACCCAAGGTTCAAGTCCTGACTCCACTATTTACTCAGCACAAGTCCTTTAACCACTTCAGCTTGTACTTTCCTCATCCCACGCTAGAAAGAACAATAGCATCCATCTAATAGAGTTTGGGAGAACTGAGTGGGATAATGCACTTAAAGCTCTTAGCACAATGTTTTGGCATCTAGTAAGTAAATGCTCAATAAATGTGTATTATTAACATAGGTTCTAAGCATTAGAGACCCTGCAAATTCAGGGCATAGAAAACCTTTCCATTCCATCTCCTATCAGTTCAAACAGTGGCTGCAACTCCTTCATCCAGGGATTCTCACCCTATACTCCCCAGAACACTGCTCTGCCACAAACCCCTCCACAAAAATATCGGAACTTTATTTCTACCTCTAGTACATTTGTCTCCAAAATAGCAAAAGAGTGGTGAGAATTTCATGTATCTTCAACAAGGCTTTAGGAGACAATACTCTAAAATTACCCACATAGATGGCATGTTGCTTTCTGAAAGAGGTACAATGTTTTGATGTCTAAACATCTTTATCTCTAAGACTAAGCGTCATATTTTCCCAGCTGAAGTAAGCTGCCACCTTGAATGCCCTCACGTATACGCTTCCCAGACTCACCAGTAGGGGGCGCGCCTGCATAAAGGAGGGAGCTTGAACAATTTCCTCACACGGGAACAGTCGTCTGTTCCAGAATGCATAATCCAGTGATGCAATTTTCTTTATACTTACCAGAGGCCCAGAACATGGAAGCATCTCAGTTCTTGCCGTTTTTTACCAACACTTGTCATAACACTGCCCATGCTTGCTATTACCAAAATGATTTTTTTTCCTGTAGTTTGCACAGTATCTAAATTCTAGTTACAGACTAGACTACTTGAGTTACCTGAATTCCAAGTTGGCAATGATCCCTACACACACTTCATTTTATTCCCAGCAGCCCATGGAGAGTGTAAGCATCACAGAGTGCATAAAGGCTCAGACTCTAGACTAAGGCTGCCGGAATTCAAATCCCAGCTCTGATACTTACTAGTTGTGTGACCTTGGGTAAGTTGTTTAACCTCTCTGGGCCTCAATTCCCTCATCTGTAATATGGGAATAACCAATAACCTATCTCCTATGTTACTGTGAAGATTA
Source organism: Rhinopithecus bieti (assembly GCF_001698545.2). Taxonomy (NCBI): domain Eukaryota; kingdom Metazoa; phylum Chordata; class Mammalia; order Primates; family Cercopithecidae; genus Rhinopithecus; species Rhinopithecus bieti. The sequence goes on from NW_016805422.1 coordinate 2,429,616, forward strand.
AACGAGTTAAAATGTGCAAAGTGCTTAGAACGGTGTGGGAACATGGTGAATACTGTATGCAATTTTGCTACTCCTACCACTGCTACTGTGCGGCTATCATCGAAGCATCGCAGGTAAGAAAAAGAGGATCAGACACTAAATCTGTCATCTTGAGAGCAGCTCAGCAAAGGGAATCTTGCCAATGGGTTCTACTCTACTTGGAGTCAATGCGTCCAGCTATGGCCACAGGTGGGTAAAAGACAATACAAAACTCAAATCAGAAAGGTTTACTTATTTACCTTAGATTCCACTTTCAGAAGCTCAGGGTGCTTAGAAATCCATATGTGTAAGAAAACATATGGCTCTAATAACTACTGATGGTTCACAAATAGCCACTCATGGGACTCCACACTGTTGAGATTGTTATTGAAGGAGGACACCAGGGTGTCCTTGACAGTGTCCAGAAAAATTGCGCTGCCATCCAAAACGGCCTACCCATACATTATATATATTCCTCCTTCACAATGTGATTTCCACATTCCCTGCAGTAAGAATATTTTCTCACCTTTATCATTTTCACAAATGTCTACCCAGATTACCTGAGTTCGTTTTTATGAATTTCCACTATTTTTCTTTCCAGCTTCTGCGACTGCTTGGGGAAAATCTCAAACTCACTGATGTAATTCTCAGGATGCTCATCAGGATCGTAATCACCAAGCTCAGCTGTAATGAGTGAAAAAATAAAGAGAAAGAGAAAGATTAAAAACAATAACATGAGCAGGGTGCATATGGAATGCCTCCTGCCATCCAAATGAAGAGGCTGGAATAAGCTCACCCAAAAATATGTATCTGTACCCAGAGAAAGTCTGAGTGTCTAGAGGGTCATATTCCAGTTCAGATCGAGCTGTGTGAGCTTGGGATCTTGAGAATCTTCTCTGGGTCTCACCTTCTTTATCAGTATAATAAAGGATTTAAATCACTGTTTTTCAGTGAGGACACCATTGGCATTTTGGGGGCTAAATAATTTTATTATTTCAGATTTTCCAAGGAACTGTAGGACATTTAGTACCTCTACCTTCCAGGTACTAGATGTTAGCAGCATACCCAGGCACTGTGACCATCAAAGCTGCTCTCTCCCAGAAGTTAGTCAAAGAATACAGGATTTCAGTTAGATAGAAGGAATACATTCAAGAGAGCATTGTACAACATGGAGACTATAGTTAGAAACAACATACTGTATACTTAAAAAGCCCTGAGAGGGTAGCTTTTAATTGTTCTCAACACAGAAACAAATGATAAGTATATGAGGTAATGCATATGTAAAGTTCGGTTTAGCCATTCCACAATGCACACATATTTCAAAACATCAGGTTGTATACCATAAATATATATAATGTTTGATTTAAAATGTTTTAAATTTTTAAAAAATTTAATGCCCCTGCCCCAGTATTTCCAAGTGCTCCCCAAGATAGGAGGTGGTACCACCTCTGGATGGAAACCAGTGGACATTCGTTGGGGTTCCATTCACAGCTAATATCCTCTGCATCCAGGAATTCCCTGACTGGAACTGCCTGCTCTGAGGCTTATGCAGGTGTGGCTTATTCATTAAAAAAATCACAACAAGAAGGAACCCAGTGGGATTGCACTTAAAAGCAAATTGATTGCTCTTGAAATTAAGGAGTATACATCTAAAACAGAAGAGCATGCCAAATTAAAGTTGTTGCTGGATTCTAACAAGAAATGAAAATAAAATCCTAAGCCCCTTAACAGACTGAACATTGCCCCCACTTGGACAAGCAGCCCCAGAGAACTCTTAAAAACTGAGTTCCCATACATGATGAGGTCGGACCTCATTATACTCCCTCCCTCATTAATTGCTATTAGGTTTCCTACACCAAGGGTTAAACAGAAGCCCGCCCTGTGAAAGATTGCACCACTGATATCAACCAGTCGCCGATGCTGCCCCTCCCTTTTGTGGTTTTGAGACAGCAACTGACCAGCATTCCTTCTTGGTAAGAGACCACTGACCACAAAGTGGTTCTAGCCAGTCTATGGAGGCTGTGCATAGAGGGCGTTTGTGTCCTCTGCTTCACCTTTTGATGTATAGGCCCTAATGATAATACGTTTAAATGTTAAGTCTCCACCCAAAAGTGAACATGGGATGCATGTTGCTTATGTGCTAGCCTACTATGCATGCCTGTGCCTTCCTTTTGTGAATATTCATAGCTCCTACTATAACCTGTTGAATATGTATACTTGGCCACCCCATTCGGCATAAATCTTTGTCTTATTCTTCCCACCCTTGAAGTGCTTGTTTCCAGCTTCTGGCCAGAGGCTACGTTTCCCCACCTGTCAGAATGACCACCCTGCAAGCTGCAACCCTTTGTGAGAAATAAAGCTCTTCTTTCCAAATTTATGTACTTCATGATTCTTCAGCTGACACTAACAAAGGTCTCCTCCACAGGATCTTCAAGGGTAAAAAGAGAAATGCCTACACATCTCTGAGCACCCAGAAGGCCAAGCAGAGATGGGTGTGTGAACCACAGCATAGAGGAGCAAAGGTGATGTCTGGCATCAAGAATACTTTCTATTGGTTCCACGAGCATGCTAAGGAAAATGAGCCAGAAGAAGCAAGTGTCTCTGGAAGAAACAGAAGACATGGCCCAGGAGAGTAGACTAAAGATAGTGGGAAAACTGTATTAGAAGAATTTGATCACCAATATGACTTTGAGGTAGAAAAAAATTAGTATGCCTTGAGTGCATCTGAAAAATTACATCCAACTCTGTAATTTGTATCCACTGTTCCTTCATTGTCACATCATCTGATGACTGGGAAAGTACATAACCAGGAGGAAAGCAAAGCTCTTTAAAGCTTCTGAACAAAATTCAAATTACAGAGTTCTTAAAACAACCTAGAACATATACCACAGCAAGGGAAGACTTCTAAAATAAGACCCAAAATACTATCAATCACAAAGGGGAAATTGATTAATTTGATCATACCAAAATTAAAATTTATTTCTGTTTAATAAAGGACATCAGAGTCAAAGTAATAGAGAGATGACAACTTGAAAGAACATATTTTCACAATCTAAAGCCGACAAGGACTGATATCTAGAATAAAGAAGAAATCCTTACATATCATTTTTTTAATGGACAGGAAGACCAATAGAGAAATGGTCAAAGGATAATGAACAGACAATTCAAAGAAGGGGAAACCCTAAGGGCCAGTGTAGGGAGAGATGCTCAAACACATGAATAATTAGAGATATACGAACCAAAACAAGATGTTACTTTATACCTATAACATTGGCAATAAAACTAGGGAGTCGGCAGAGACACGAGAAAACAAAAATACTTGTGCACTGCTGAAAGGTGCTAGATACATGTTGCTCCTCCAGAGAGCAAGGTGGGAGTATTTAGTCAAATATTATGACCCAGCAATCCCATTTCTGGGCATTTTTCCTAGAAAAACTCTAGGTGCAAAAAAGGATATGTTCAAGTTTTTTTATGACAGCATTAATCATAATAGTCAAAGTTGGAGGCAACTTGGGTGTTTATTGTTAGCGGGACAGATGGGTAAGTAAAACATGGAAGATGCACCCTTTGGGACACTCTGTCACAGTTAAAATCAACAAAATACATGTATATCCAGCAATATGGACAGATACCAAAAGCAGTGTTCTGAGCGTAAAAAGGAGGGAATACAATGAGTTCTATACCATCATTTAATTTATGAAATTTAGAAGTATAGACACAAAAAAAAAATATTAATCATTTTATAAGGATGGATACAAAGACAAAGATAGATAGGTAGGTAGGTAGGTAGGTAGGTAGGTAGGTAGATAGATAGATAGATAGATAGATAGATAGATAGATATCCAGTGTTGCCGTCAGGAGTGGAAAAGGGAAGTCAATCAATCCATGGGCCTAAAGGGACCAATGATGAGAGGTGGGCCATAAACTGATGATTAACTCAACCTATGTTCCAAAAGAAATATATGTAACATGTCCACCTGCACACACATACACGCTTGTGCCCCTGTGAGCTAGCTACAGGCATTAATATTTAGGAGATGGACAATCCCAGTGCTTCCATTTTCCACAGGTGATGGGATAATGGACAACCAATATGAAACTGGGTCATCTTCAATGCAAACGTCAGCTTGCAGAGTGGTTGGTGAGGGAGGGCGTCGTTTGTGAGGGTGCACTTTTCTTTCCAGGAAATCTTGTGAGATATTATAGACTTGCAGTGCTAAACACTGCAAACATTAAAAACGTTAGAGAAGAAATGCCATGAAGATTGCACTGGATTGCTGACAAGATTAACACTGTCCCCACCACAGGCCATGCTCTCTGATCCCTGAAAGCTTCTCTTTAACTCTGACCTCGCCTTAAGCATAAGGCAGGTTTTTTTAATGAATAAAGACTTCTAACTATTCATACCAAGAGGAGTTGGGTAAGCAACCGTGGTTCTCCCTCCTGCTCATGACTTGGAAGTTGAAGTTGTGACACATGACATACAACTGCAGGCCCTGCAACCGGTTTGAAACCAGGTCTAGCACTTTTCTAAAAGGGTTCAATTCTAAGAGAAAAATCCAATGAGTTTGAAGTGAATGGGTGAGTAAGATCAGAAACAGACAGTCTAAAAAGCAACAGGCTTTCCCCTGGTTTGGAAAGGACTATTCCAAAAGAATTTGAAAGGCAGGACCTTTAGCTCCAGGGCCAACTCCTTCAGGAGCTTTCCCTGACCCACCCTTGCTAAGTCAAGAGCTCTCCTGGGACACTCATAGCAGGGACCGGGCCTGTGTGTTCCTCCATCTAGCCATCAATGCAGGGTCACAATGCCCTGTTTCCTTATCTATCTTCCCACAGGAATTTTGTATTGCCATGTGGCCCCCTAGCAACTGCTCAGGAAGTATTTGGAGAACACATGAACAAATGAATGAATGAGGTAGTGATACCATCCCAGCAGGCAGCCAACCAATCTTTCCCATAGTTAAATGAATCAGGCACAATCATTTAGCTAAATGTTAAATGAATCAGGCACAGTCATTTAACGAAATGTTAAATTTAACTAAACGTTAAATGATTGTGCCTGATTCAATTAACTATGGTTAATCAGGGCATGTTTGAAACTTCGGTATATTCTGAGTTTATTAAAAGCAGTCAATCAAGCCATGTGTGGTGGTGCACACCTGTAATCTCAGCTACTTGGGAGGCTGAGGTAGGAGGATTGCTTGAGGTTAGAGTTTGAGACCACCCTGGGTAACATAGTGAGACCCTGTCTACACAAAATACAAAACCAGTCAATCACCAATCACCTGGAGTTCAGGCACGTGCCCCGATTCATTTCAGGCAAGTGCCCCGATTCATTTAACATATTTAGTGGAGAACCTGCTGTGTGTCAGACACAGGAAGACTGCTGTGAAAAGCACCCAGCTCCTGCTCCCATGGAATTAGATTCTGTATAGGAGGAAATGCACAATAAGTTCAAAAACAACTCAAGATCTAAGTGTTTGTAAGAAAACACAACAGGGCTCTGAGAAAGAATGATGTGCAGGAGGGAGCTGCTTTAGGTCGAGTTGTCCAGGTAGACTTATCAGAGGAAGTGACTTCTGGACTGAGTTCTGAATGTCCAGCAGGAGTCAAGATTTCTACAGGGGTTGAACACACCAGGCAGAGGAGATAAGTTGAATTCTGCTGTGGTGCTGTTTTGTAAAAGGAACAGGAAAGATATTTTTACCAAGAAAGAATATAAATAGATCCCAAGGATTCTGTGTTTGTTTTGCAATTTGTATTATGAAAGAAAATGCATTGCATGTCTTGAATGTTCTTGTTGGATTCAGTATGGACAGGCAGCAAAACTCCAGGTGATGGACTGGTTTTGTACTCCTTGTAGAGACAAGGTCTTGCTATGTTGCCCAGGCTAGTCTCAAACTCCAGACCTCAAGAAATCCTCCTGCCTTAGCCTCCCAAGTAGCTGGAATTACAGGTGTGCACCACCACATCCAACTTGACTGACTGTTTTTTATAAACTCAGAATATACTGAATTTAAAACATACTCCTTGAAAGAGGGTTAGCAAACAAGACGATGAGGGGCGACAGTGCCTCCTATTGATAATCACTTACTCCATCTTCCCTGTTAATCTGTAAGAATAAGCAGTTCTGAAACGCCCACCTATATCTGTATTTGTGAATGCAGAGCTGCCGAAGTACTCACCCGAGAATCAGACCTTTATGAACCACTTTTACTGAATTTGCTATAGATGACCACAGACAGCACTGCATTTGAGAGCCAAAAGGTCTTTTCGAGGTCTGCCAGTCCATTTCCCACTCTACTGTCTCCACAGTGTCTGTGTGTGTGTGTGGTCAGTAATAATAGCAATGAGGGATAAAATAGGGCCCTGATGGTCTGGATGGAGGCTCCCTGGCTTTATTTCAGACAGAAAACAGGATGGCGAGCCTTCCATTATAGATCCATATTGAGCGTGTCCTAGGAGAATTGATGGTAATTCACTAATGCCTAAATGCATTCTGAAATCCTCATATGCTGGTCTGTTGCTTGGATTAGTATCGATTCCTTTGTCTCTTACCTAAGACAGTACACCCTAACTCGAGATGTGCAGCCTTCATCATGGAGGAAGGGAACTATGGGATTTACAGTCCTCTCACTCCAAGGTATGAGAGGCAGCTTTCGGAAACACATTCTCTACCTCAGTGCAGATGAAAGGGCTGTTTCCCGTCACAGTATCAACCGTAGTGCTTGAAACGGGAAAATACCCAAGGGTTGTAACACTTCTGCCAAAATCTGCTATCCAGAATGAGGCTGTTCCCAGGGAAAGGGGCGGGAAACAACACACACACCCACTTCAGAATTCTCAGAACCCAAACAGAACTGAGAAGAGGATCAAAGGAACTATTTCACAGCACAGAGCATCCCACAGGGAGGGCGGTGGGCCACAGGGGAATCTCCAGGAGAATGACGGGTTTCTCAATCAGTGACAAGCTAAGTGTTGTGGTAGGCAGATGATCGTCACCGATGACCAGCTAATGACCATCAGAAGCTCCTGTGATATTCCAGATCCATTGGAAGATTAACATAGTCATCTCTCTCTCTCTCTCTCTCTTTCCTCCCGCCCCACCTTCTCTCTCATAAACATGTCGTTAATGTTACAAACAGCTGGATCATCTGAGTCCCTCCAGCTGCCTCTCAGCTGGTCCAGGGGAACAGAACACCTGAGCCATTTTCACTTGGGTGTTGGGCCCATCCGTGGCCATGTGGTGCCTCAGGCCCTGGAGGCCTCCTTCCCTCAAACCGCTTTCCTTACTAGGTGGAAACATTCAGAACCTAACCCAAGTCAACACATTAGCTATTTCCCCTGGGGTTTGTTCAACTGGAAAAAGAACAGTAGTCACTTCTAATGAGCCTGCGCCACCCCTGGCCTGGTGCAGAGTGGTCTCTGAAATCACTTGGCCAGGAAATGAGGATGACTATCCCATTTAAAAGATGAAGAAACTGAACCCTGAAGAGCTTAGGTAACTAGGTAACTTATCCGTGGTGAACCATCCAGGAAATGGGAAGAAAGATTCAAATGGTGGTATGACAGTTTATGGGACTTGTGCTCTCCTCACCACGCCCATTGCTAGAAGAGCTGAGGAATTAGACATAATAGATGTGTATGTACGTATACACATACACACGTGAATAGATAGGATGGATGGATGGATAGATAGATAGATAGATAGATAGATAGATAGATAGATAGACAGACAGATGTACATGAAAATGCTTCCAAGGATGACCCCTTTGTTTAACACCTATCTTCCTGGATGCAGATTCCCCCCTCAATATGTCCATTAGGCCTCTCATCTAGCATTTGGAACTGAGAACATACAATACCCACATCCCTTCAGAGCTTCTTATAAACCCACCCATTCCACATTCCAGCCCCTTTGAAAGAGAGCTTCTGACTCTGACTCATGGGATCTTGAGGGACTCTGTTTTTGCATAGGCTCCTGTGAACATCTCAGCCCAGCCTTCCACCGGGACTCCACTGGCTTGGAAGGGAAGGCGAGTAGGGGTTCCGCTGCTATGTACCCAGCCCTACATGGTCTCCAGCCACAGACAGGCAGGATGGCCACAGGTGGGAGAAAACGGAGGCTTGAAACAGCCGGAGCTCCACAGTGCAATGGTGGTGTGGATGAGCTGTGACCAGACTTACCTTGAACAATACAGGCACCCAGGTAGGCAGCATCGGAAAAGGAGCACAGCAGGCGGCCATGAAAAATATCCCTTTTAATCTGAAGGTACAAAAGGTACCTGCAATACAAAAGGAGAAATGGTCACCCTAACTTTTGGCTGAGGTCTGGAAGAAGTAGGATTGCTCATGCTTAGCTCCCATGGTGACCAGAGCTTTTCCCAGCTCTAGGGACTGGCTTAGACAAGCCCAACCCTTTGTAGAACAAGCAGAGGAAAGCTGAGAGGGGCCCTCTGAATTCAGAAAAGCAGAAGTGTCTGCCGAGCAGATCTTATCAGCTTCCAAAGCTGAGCAGGCTCTGCCTTTTCAGAGGCATGAGAAGAAATGAGGAAAACCCACAGGACCCAGTGGCCAGAGCTCCTGGCAGAAACTCCCGCACGAGGATAGCCATGACCACCGTCATCACTACCTGCATCTCAGGCACATGCTGCCCTAGCTCTGTTTCAAATGGAGAGCCGGGAAACAGACTCAATCAGTACATAAGGCCAGCCTCACCATTTCTTAGGGGCAGAGAGAGACATTAATCAACCTCAGACAGTTGCAGTTATTATGAGGCCAGAAAGGCAACTAACTGATTCACAACTAGAGCTGCCATCTGTGTAGAGTCTCCGCCCTCCAGGGATGGCACACTCAGATGTCTACTGAGACCAGGCACACGGTGGCCTGTGACAAGAGCAAGTCACCTGTGCTGGTGCAAGAAGTGCTGGAAGGAGGGTGGGACACAGCGGCTCCCTAGAAAGGGTGCAGCCACCACACAGCTCCAGCCTAGTGCTGCCACTAAAAAGCAGACTAAATGTATCCAGTTTTTCCAGAAAAATAGCAGGGTGGGAGGCAGGCAGCAGAGCAGGGTGCCAAGTTGCAACCCCTGGCTCAGGCTCATTTTGTCCCTGTCCTTTCTGTTACTCCACACCGATCAAGCTGTCTTCCAATTTCCTCATCTTCTCAAGGTTCTTTCATTCCAGGCTCAGGCCTGGGATCTGCTGTTTCTGAGCAGAGTAACTTTACAGATGTGTGCAGATTCTTTCCGTGCTTACTTTAGAGTTTAACTCTCAGAAACCAACGTTTTTTCTCTTTCTCGTCTTCTTGGGGGTTTGCAGGGAGCATCTCTCAATAAGTCCCAGTTATCACCTTGTGAGGTTAATTTTATATGTCAACTGGATTGAGCCATGGGATACCCAGATATCTGGTTCAACAGTTTTTCTGGGCAAGGAAGAGATTAGCATTTGACTTGGTGGACTGAGTAAAGCAGATGACCCTCCCCAGTGTGAGTGGACCTCATGCAATCCACTGAGGGACTGAATAGCACACAAAGGCAGAGGAAGCTGAATTCACTCTGCCTGATGCTTGAGCTGGGACATCAATCTTCTATCCTCAGTGCTCCTGGTTCTCAGACCTTCAACTTGGATTGGAATCTACAACATTGACTCTCTGGCTCTCAGGCCTTGGAACTACACCACTGGCTTTCCTGGGTCTCCAAGGTACAGATAGCAGGTCATGGGATACCTTGGCCTCCAGAGTCACATGGGCCAATTCCTTATAATAATTCTCATTATGTATGAAAGAATGTGTGTTCATGTGTGTGTGTGTGTGTGTGTTTGTGTGTGTGTGTAGCCTATTGGTTCTATTTCTCTGGAGAACCTCAACTAATAAACATCTCTAGTGCCCAAGTAATTTCATCTTTACTCAGCCATAGGAGGAGCGACATGTGTAATCCCCATTTTAAAGGCGAAGAAGTAGAGAATCAGAAAGTGTGATTAGTGTGCTAAGGTCACAGGGACACTGTCAACCCTAGAGCACTGGAGCTCACTGTTTCTGGGCCATTGGTTCACTGAAAGCACACTGGAGCCATTGAAGGAATCAGTGGCTCACTCATGTTTTCCTTCACCATATCTTTGTCCAACATGTGCTTTATGCTGTGCACTGTGCTGTGTGGGCACTGGGGACATGGTGGAGGCTCAAATGACAATCTCTGTCCCCAGTTTAGTATTACATTTTGTGCAGAGGATAAAGGCAGTCCCTAATAAGTTTTTAATTTGGAGCTTGGTATGCATTCTGTCAAAGGAACCATATTACACTCATGCCTGTACTCTCAGCACTTTGGGAGGCTGAGGTGGGCGGATAGCCTGAGGTCAGGAATTTGAGACCAGCCTGGCTAACATGACGAAGCCTGGTCTCTACTAAAAATACAAAAATTAGCTGGATGTGGTGGCTCGTGCCTGTAATCCCAGCTACTCGGGAGGCTGAGGCAGGAGAATCGCTTGAACCCAGGAGGCAGAAGTTACAGTGAGCTGAGATCGCGCCACTGCACTCCAGCCTGGGTGACAGAGCAAGACTCCATCTCAAAAAATAAATATAAATAAATACATAAACAAATAAGTTCCAGGGGATGCTGTGGTGCAGCTCCATCAGCCACACTTTGAGTAATAAGGTTCTAAACCGGTGGGCCTCTGGATCCTACCCCAGACCCAGTGAAATCAGAATCTAGTCCCTCACCAAAACTTGTACATGAATGTTCATAATAACATTTTTCATTGTAGCTGGAAAGTGAAAACAGGGCAGGGCTCAGTGGCTCATGCCTGTACTCTCAGCACTTTGGGAGGCTGAGGTGGGCAGATAGCCTGAGGTCAGGAATTTGAGACCAGCCTGGCTAACATGACAAAGCCTGGTCTCTACTAAAAATACAAAAATTAGCCGGATGTGGTGGCTCGTGTCTGTAATCCCAGCTACTCGGGAGGCTGAGGCAGGAGAATGGCTTGAACCCGGGAAGCAGAGGCTGCAGTGAGCCGAGATCACGCCACTGCACCCCAGCCTGGGCGACAGAGAAAGACTCCATCTCAAAAAATAAAAATAAAAAAGGTAAAACAAGCCAAATGTCCCCCAGCTGATGAATAAATAAAAGAAATGTGATATATCCATACACTGGAATATCATCCAACCAAAAAAAAAAGCTGAAGATGCTACAACAGGGATAAACTTTGAAAGCATTATGCTAAAGTGAAAAGACGCCAGACCCAAAAGGCTACACATTGCATGCTTTGATTCATATGAAACAACCAGAATGGACAAATATATAGAGACAGAAATCAGATGAGTGGTTGCCAGGAACTTGGGAGAAGAGAGAATACTGGATGACTGCTTGGGTACAAAGTTTCCTACTGGGGTGATGAAAATGTTTTGGAATCAGATCATCATGTTAGTGGTACAAATCTGTGCACATACTAAACTGTACACTTCAATATCTACCAAAATAAACTATTTTGAAAATCCAAATTGTCTTAGACTGGTGGTTCTCAAAATTTGGCATGCTTCAGAATTACCTGGAGGGCTTATGAAAATAGGTTGCTGAACCCAACTCCCGCGGGTTTCTGATTCAGTAGGTCTTGGACAGACACCAAGAATCTGCATTTATAACAAGCTCCCAGGTAATGCTGATGCTGCTGGCTCAGGGACCTCACTTTGAGGACCGGCCCTAGACTATTCAGAATAGCAAGGTCACACAAATGCTTTAAATGATTAAATCTTAGCCCTTTTTAAGGACTGTAAACTACCAGGCCAAATACCATGAAGTTTCTTTTCTGTGTATTGAATGTGTGCATTAAACATAAAAGAATTTCTTTCTACTTTTGATGAGTTTGGCAGTGAAAATAGTTTCAAATAACTATTTATTGATAAATGAGAGGCTTGGGTTCTAATCCCATAACTCAGAAATCAATTTGGCAAGAGCTTCCTGAGAAAAGAAAAGCAGCTTTCACATCAGAGTTTGGGGCTGCTCCCGTATCAGTGATCTCAGGAGATAATCGAGAATTACTGTGGATTCAACATAATCCACTGAGTCTTGTAAATGGTTTCACATGAAGGATGCTCTTTTTTTTTATATAATAGCTACCAAAAAGTAATGCATCTTCCTTTAGTGTCATTCCTGCGCAAAATGATTAAGCAACAAAAACACACAAGGGTCTGAATCATAAATTACTGTGCTGCCATTAATAAAACAGCATCTCTACATGGATTGGAAGATGGTTCTTCTAAAAAAAATTAAAATCAACATCCTTTTGGTAACATTCAATGTATAGAGCATTTACAAAAGCCCCAGAAATCTAAAGGATTGTAAGATGATTGCTTAAATGGGGAGATAAAGGGTGAAAAATGATTTCAAATATCATCTTTTGTGGTTATTTTATTATTTTGCACTTTTAAATTTGCCTTTTCTTAACATTTCTTTCCTCTTAAGCATGGTCATGAACATGATCTTAACTTCTCACATATTAAATTCTTCTCAAACTTTAGATTAACCTTATAATAAAATAACAATTTATCATACAAGAAAAACTAAATGCCTTCAAGATAGAAATTCAAACCATAAGTACCTGGGGCAGTCCACAGTTTCTCAATTCATTTAGAATCCTAAGGACTGTGTTGACTAAGAAAAGTCCATTTCTACTTGTGTAAGGGCAGTGGAACATCTTAGTTACCTTTGGAAATCAAAAGGGTCACGATATTCTACTATTCATACCTGAGCTATTTAGTCAAAGGTAGGAAAATGTTAGCAAATACAATTGAGAGGGGCGAAACCAGGGTTATTAACTGAAACGCTGTGCTCTTTTACTTTCAAATGGGACTTTTCTCAACAACAAAATGTCCATCCTTAATTTATATTGTGACACATACTCAATTTTTATCCTCCAGACAAAAGTATAAAGAGAACAAATGACAAAAGTGAGGCATTAGGATTTGATTTGATCTTCCTAATTACACTGTTAGCACCCTGAGGGCAGGACAAATAGCGCTCTCTCTCTCCTTTCTCTCTCTCTGTCTTTGGCAGCTAATTCAGTCCCTGACCCCTGGGTAGTAACAGCAAGTAAGAACAAATTTATCAAATAAATAATTAAAATTTTCAATCCAAAATCAGACTAAGGCTATATACTGTACCATTCCATTTATATGAAGTGTCCAGAATGGGCAAATCCATAGAGACTAAAAGTGGTTGCCAGGGGCTTGGATGGGGGCTGGGCTGGAGAATAGGGAGTGACTTCTACGGGGTACATGGTTTCTTCTGAGGGTGATGAAAACTTCTAGAACTAGATGTTCTAACACTGTGAATGTACTGAATGCCACTGCATTATACACTTCAAAATGCTGAGATCAATTTATGTCATGTGAATTTTACCTCAATAAAAAGAAAAAACCAGGCCAGATTGCAAAATCCCAACCACTGCTTATAACGTCCATTATCTATTACCCTTGTTTCCACACACACACCCCCTCTCTCCCCATCTCCCACCCCCAGCACAAACCTTACTAAATGACTGTGAGCAAATTAATAATAGAGAGCAGAACCATCTGCTCCCTCCCAAAGTTACCTCCACGCCACTAATGGTCAAGCTTACCAGAGACCCTGGATAATAACAAGGAAGCAAAATATCCAGGAACCCAAAACCTCCCCCCGCCAATGATCAGAGCCGATTACACTTGCTTTTCTGTTGCATCTATCTGTACCTAAGCAGCTCATTTTGAGAGATGATTATAGCAAGTGATTTTTGTGGTCACCAAGCCAGAGCCTCATCTAGAACTAAGGGCACAGCAACTCTTTCTCTCCCATCCTCCTGAAGTCCTGCTCACATGTGCCCAGGTTATTCAAGGAAGCCAATCCCCCTCAAGGTACACGGAAGCTGTAGCCCCAGCAGAAGCAGGAGAGTTGGGCTGAGAAGAGTCTGAATGGAGGAAAGCCTGCCTCCCAGTCGGTCATTCAGCAAGCAGAAGACAGGATGACGGACAGTGCATTCTGCCAGGCGATCCTTTCCCTCCTAGAAAAGCTGAGATCCAAAAGATAGACTAGGGACTGCACCGGGTATGAATTTGCCCATGTCTCAAACACAGATGCCTCCTATTTATTTTTAGCACCCCACTGTCAGATGTTTTCAGAGAACACCTCCCCCGTCATAGCCAGTGCTTTTTTTCTGCAGTTAATTACACTCTCAATGACAATTGTTTTTTAAAAAATCCCAAAACAATTCAGTGTAAGAGAAGCATTCCAAGCAAAAACGCTGAGTTCTGAGCCTGCAACACTGAAACTATCAGCTTTAGGCAGGAGGCCTTGGAGCCTGCAAGACCAAAGAGGTCCTGGCTGGTTAAAGGCACACGTTAAACATACAAACAAACAAAAAATACCTTGTGAGCTCTTCTTTAATCTTCAAGGGTTCATGTGGGTAGAATTTCACTCTAAAGCACATGGTGTATGGTGGATGAGCTGAAACATCATAAAGAAAAGGCATGAGAAAAGCAGCAAAAGACCATGGCCTCAAACACACACGGGAAAGGCAGCCGTGCAGCCTGACAGACTAGCCTGGGGAGTGGGGCCGGGGGGGGTGATTGTTCTGGAAGAAGCAGATATGATGCCCAAGAAAACAAAGCGACAGCAACAACAAAACTCAAAGAAAATGCTTGACAGGACTCCCAGAGCAAATGTAGAACACCAGCAACCTAGTCAGTGAGCTCATTTTTCCACATCACAGCTCGCCTTCATTCCTTCGTTCTCTTCAGCACACAGCTCCAGAGAACACTTCTCTTCTGATTCTTCCCACCCTTGTGACAAATAAATTGCCCATAAGCACCATTCAAGTTGCTGGGCTCACAAAATATTTTTTTAGCCTGTGAGGTGGAAAAAAAAAAATGTCACTGCATTTGACTAGCTTTCCTAAAATGATAGTGCCTCTGAATTAAAATTAAGATTTAAAAGATGGAGTCAGCCATGCACAGATCCTACTTTGCAGATTTTTAGTATTATCTATCTATCTGTAAAGGCAGTCACCTGTATGAAAATAAATACTGTTGGTCGGGCATGGCGGCTCACACCTGTAATCCCAGCACTTTGGGAGGCCGAGATGGGCAGATCACCTGAGGTCAGGAGTTCAAGACCAGCCTGACCAACATGGAGAAACTGTCTCTACTAAAAATACAAAAAAAAATTAGCCAGGCGTGGTGGCACATGCCTGTAATCCCAGTTACTCAGGAGGCTGAGGCAGGAGAATCGCTTGAACCCAGGAGGTAGAGGTTGCAGTGAGCAGAGATTGCACCATTGCACTCCAGCCTGGGCAGCAAGAGTGAAACTCCGTCTCAAAAAAGAAAAGAAAAGAAAAAAGAAAGAAAAGAAAAGAAAAAAAAAAAGAAAACACTTTTATAACTTTCTGGTTTCCCTGAAGGGAAAACCCTATGCAGGCTGCAATTCTGGTTGAGGTTCATGATTCTGGAGTGTTCTAATTTGCATCAAATATCCAGAACTCATCCAGCTAATGGGGATTCTACAGGACTTCCAAGACCTTCAATTATAAGATCACTACTGATTTGCAATATTACTCTGATAAATGCATATGAATGTAGTGAGATGCATTCAGATTTCAGTTAACATATAAGATGAACATCTTAAAATTAAGGAAATAAGATACTTAGCATTACTATTTCCAGGGATCGGACATACCACTTATTTGCTTCTGTATCAGTAAAGCTACTTGGGATCAGCTCTCAGTCTACAACCAAATGTGAATATGAAACAATATCCCGTTTTACCCAAATTCCTCTTTCAAGATACGCAAGGGTTAAACTGCCATCCAACTCTGTACTGTCTGGACTACTCCACATGCAGACAAATCCTTTACATAGAAAGAACCACAGGGTTCTTGAATATGAATGTGTAATAAGAATAATTTAATATGAAAACAATTATTAAAATGATTTGATAGCATCTAAATTACAAAAAGTAGAGCATCATCTTGCTGATAATCTCAGCAGAGAAAAACTGATCACACACACACACACACACACACACACACACACACGTTAGAACTCTTTTCATTCGACGCCCTACTTCCCTACCAACAACTAGCAAAATTCTTAACTGAGATGAGTGCTCCTAACCTGATCCTATGTTCCCTAGATTTAAGAAAAGAATCTTTTTTTTTCCTGAAGCACTAGGAGAAAACAGATACCTTCTACATAGCAAAGAAAAAAGCTTAGAAAAATATATCATTCATCTTTAACGATATCTAGAAATTCAGTTGTAATACAAAATAATTTATCTTTAAACCTTTCCCAGCTTTGTTTTAAGTTTGTTTAAAGTACTATCTTTAATAGAGATAGATAGAGATAGGTAGATAAATGATAGATAGATAGATAGATAGATAGATAGATAGATAGATAGATAGATAGGCAATCCTACTTCATTCTTCACTTTGTTTCTAATCCTGCCCCATCTGTCTCAGGTTCCTACCCAACTTCATCCCACCCTAAACTCTCCAACCCATGTTAACAACTGTCATCTATATTCTTCCCCTCCTTTTGCCAGCCTCACACAAATATATGCCAACTGATTATATTATATATGTGGAGATATTTTTAATTTATTCTAACAAAATAAGATCATACTGTACATGTTTCTCTCACTTTTCTCACTTAACACTATATCCTGCCCATCCCTCCAGGATAGTAGGTAGAGATCTAATTTAATGTCTATAGTAACTACAGAATAGTTCATATTATGAATACCCACCAGAATGTACTCAATTATTCCCTTTTAATTGTCACTTGGGTTGTTTTTACACTTTTACACTTTAAACTATTCTACATCAAACCATATCCATCCTTGTGCATAGATCACTATGTGCTTGTATTTTTATTTCTATAATATAGACTCTCAAAAGTTGAATTGTTGGATCAATAGGTATGGGAAAATGTTTTAAAGAGAGCAGAAAAATAAAGTCACCTGACTAGCAGCAATTTATAAAAAGGAAGATCACAGAAAATGGCCCCAAACGAGAGCTGTCCTTTCTCTTCTACCTGGGTAGCATTAACTTCTTAGTGCCCTAAGTTGGCTTCAATAAGCATCGGAGCTCCTCAGATACAAATAGTGACTCACACTTGTTCCAAAGGATCCGGTAGTGAAGCCCAGAACTGCTCCCCAGTGCTCTCCTTGACTATGTCTGAGTGCCTTCCCAACCAGTTCTCCTCACTCCAAGCTCTGAGGCTCCAGGAAGGTCTAGTGCTTCTCCCACATACATGAAGAATCCTTCCATCATCTGAAGATGGCACTTGTGGTCCTTCTGAGTCTTCTCTAAAACAAACATCCTAGTCCTCTTCATTTGAAGCAGTTCTGAGTGGCCTTCCCCAGCCGGCCCCTCCACCCTGAGTAGATTCTTGTCTGCTCTATGCTTCCTCAAGCTGGGGGCCCTAGGGTTGCCAGCCTCATTCTGGACATAATTGTTGTCTCTTTTCAATGGTCCGCTCTTAGTGTTGATCCACCTGAGTTTACAATAGGCCCACAGTCTTAATTCTTTTCATATTTGCTGTTGCTAAGTCACACAAACAAGCCACTACATTCCTGACATCTCCCTCCATTTACTGGGATATGATCACAGGAGAAATCAATACAAGGTGCTCGAGATATGCTCACTATTGAACCCCTTGTCAGAGAAGAGATGAGAGCTGGCGGCAGGAAAAAACAAGAGGAGGCACTTTTCAAGTTTAACATTTTCTATTTTGTTCTACCATTATATATGCCCTATTGTGTTTTTCTCTCATATCTAGCCAACATCATTGACCCCATGTCACCAATAAAAGAAGAGTTTCCCTATAAGTTGGAAGGACCCCTCAGTTCTGTCACAGTGATCCAGGAGTAGCCCCAGGGACCTGAACCGATTAGGTCAATCTCTTCACCCAGGCCTGATGAGGCCACTGTGTTGGGGTTGGTGGCGGCGGGGCAGCACTTTTTCCTTAAGAAACTTACTTAAGATTCTACCAATAGATGCAAAAATTATATTATTATTTTATAAAGTAGTACTGCTAAAGAATGTTCCTTCACAGCGCTGGAATAGGCTAAAAAGATAAATAGTTTTCCCCAAAATGCTGATCTAGTAATGAATGACAAGATGCATGAGGGTATAGAATAATATGTCTTGTTCAGCTTTTTATCCCCAGAGCTGATTATTGATAAAAGGTTGATTCTCTGAGTGTGTGGATAAATGAATTGGTGAAAGATAAACCCCAGGCTTTGAGGCAGATGTCTGGAGGAACACTGAGGCCCTGCCATCACATTCATCCTTTGGTCCCTCTGACATAATCAAAACACAGATCTAGAAAAGTTTGTCATCTGGATCACTACAGCAATTCCTATGATTTACATTTTGAAAGCCTCTTTTCTCAGCTTCTGTTCTTCTCACTCAACATCTGGAATAAAATTCAGGAACTCTGGAGCTGGTTACAATAGCCACTTCTAGAGGGAGAATTGATTAATTCAATCAACAATTATCTATTGTTATAGGTAACAGACACAGTTTTAGATATTGTACAAACATTCATTGCAGAAATGTTAGCAGCTGTCAACAGACAAAAATTCTGTCTTTTTTTTTTCTTGAGACAGAGTTTGGCTCTTTTTGCCCAGTCTGAGAGGGCAATGCCTTGATCTCAGCTCACTGCAACCTCTGACTCCTGGGTTCAAGCAACTCTCCTGCCTCAGCCTCCCGAGTAGCTGAAAATACAGGCACCCACCACAATGCCCGGCTATTTTTTTGTAATTTTAGTAGACACAGGGTTTCACTGTGTTGGCCAGGCTGGTCTCGAACTCCTGACCTCAGGTGATACACCTGCCTTGGCCTCCCAAAGTGTTGGGATTACAGGCTTGAGCCACCGTGCCTGGCCAAAAATTCTGTCTTATGGAATCAACATAAGTGCCCATCAATGGTGGATTGAATAAAGAAAATGTGGTACGCATATACCATGGAATACTATGCAGCCATAAAAAAGAACAAAATCACATCCTTTGCAGCAACATGAATGTAGCTGGAAGCCATTATCCTAGGCAAATCAACATAGGAATGGAAAAACAAACACCGCAGTTCTCACTTAGAAGTGGGAGCTAAACATTGGGTACTCATGGACATAAAGATGGAAACAATAGACACTGGGGACTACTAGAAGAAGAAAGTAAAGGGGGCAAGTGTTGAAAAACTAACTATTGGGTACTACACTTAGTACCTGAGTAACAGGATCATTCATACCCCAAACCTCAGCATCATGGAAAATATCCAGCTAATAAACCTGTACATGTAACTCCTGAATCTAAAATAAAAGTTAAAAAGAAATTCTGTCTTCATGGAGGACATATTCAGTAGGGGTAAACAGTTATAAAATAAAATAAATATGTGAAAACCAGGACATTAGAAGGTCATATGTGCTATCGAAAAGAATAAAGCCAAGAAGGTGTAACAGATGAGAGAAGACTGCCACCTCTGCTCCCTCTTCCCATACCCACTCCAATCAAACCCATGAAGTATGTGCAATTCTTTTTACTACCTTTCAAAAAAATAAAACACTCAAAAATCAAATCATTTAAAATTGTAAGTCATTGAACAAGGAGGTTGGGGGTCACCTTTAACCCCAAGTGTTGTGGCAATGGTTTGGGGTCAGAAGTCCACCATTTGAGCACTGTGGTGCACCCACACCAGCTGTATGACTGCTGGAAAAGGAGCATTCTCAGGCGCAACATGGAAGCCCCCATTCACTCCCTTGGACATGTCCAAGGTCCTGAATCCTCTTGTACAGTGATGACTAATCCCTTCTCCAAGCTGCTAAGTGTCTACGCAATCCAGCTTCCATATGTTCTTATTCTTAAACTACAAGGAAAGGGGAATGACGTAAAGAAAGATCCTTATCTGTGCCAAACATTTGGTGCAGAATCAGTAGAGGAAATGTCTGATGAAGGAGCTATCTGCGCAAACCCACAGCCTGCATTGGAGCCCTCTCCCAACAGCATCATCATGAACAGCCACTGTGCATCTTTACTAGACTGGGCAGCATGGCCACCCTGCGGGAGAAGACTTCCTGGCCCTGTCTAATGTGGTACTCAGGCTTCAACGCCCTTGACAGGGGTACACAGGGCAGTGAAAACTCCAAATCCCCCGGAGAATGAGCCCCTGAGTTTTGAAGAGGATGTCCAACAGTGATCTTGAGAAAGTCACCTAATTTCTCTTTCCTGCTCTGCAGAGGTCACAGTACCAGGCATCATGTCTACCTTCCAGATGTGTTTGGGTGGATCCAAATGGCTCCTGGCACGTGCACACAGGGCATTATCTAAATGTAAGATTGTGTTTTGTTGAGATAAACACTCCTACAAGAAGAAGAGAAGGAAAGTGGGAGGTGGAAATAGGAGGGAGGGGATGGGGAAGACTGAATTGAACTCAACTCAACAGCTGAAAAGCATTAACTCAGCCATGTAAGTGCTAAAAACAGAGCATACCACCAGAGTAGCAGAGAAGGGAAAAAAATAGTGAAATCCACTTTTAAATGCCAAGAGCTCGTAATTGCACTGAGAACAGCAGGGCTCCTCTCTCACAGCCAACTGATACCTGCCAGACAAGGGCTGGGGTGCCAAGTGTTTCCTCGGGGCAGCTCAGTGGCCCCTTTTGTGTCAGCAGATCCCAGGGTAGCATCATTTTGCTGATTTCATAACACTGAGAACATGGAGAGAGGTACAGCTGTTTATAAAACAGAGACAGAATTTCTCATCTCCACATTGAGCCATTGCCCAGAAATGGAGTTGAGGATAGGAAACAATTAATTGAGCAGGATCCTGGGTGAAAGGGAAAAGGGGACTTTCTTTCTATTTCTGACCAAAAACCTCAGTCAAATCTTTTAAAGATCAGATAGGATTTTTTGAGAGAGAAACATCACTTAGCAGCTTTTTTTTAAAACCAAACATTTTCCTCCAGTCATCATAAAGAATCATGGGGAAATCAGAAGCATAATTTCAGAAATATACATACAAACTCACAATATTTCTCATACACACTCTGATTTACAGCTAGCAAAAATTTCTCCCCAATTTCTTTTTTAACCTTTTTTTTTTTTTAATTTTGATAGGTTTTTTGGAAACAGGTGGTGTTTGGTTACATGAATAAGTTCTTTAGTGATGATTTCTGAGATTTTGGTGTACCCATCACCCAAGCAGTATATACTGTACCCAATGTGTAGTCTGTTATCCCTTACCAGCCCCCACCATTTGTCCTGAGTCCCCAAAGTCCATCACATCGTTTTTATGCCGTATAGCTTAGCTCATAGCTTAGCTCCCACATATGAGTGATAGCATGCGATGTTTGGTTTTCCATTCCTGAATTACTCAGTTAGAGTCTTCAATTCCTGCAAATGCCATTAATTCATTCCTTTTTATGGCTGAGTAGTATTCCATGGTGTGTGTGTGTGTGTGTATGTATATATGTGTGTGTGTGTGCGTATGTGTGTATGTGTGTGTGTGTGTATATGTGTGTGTGTGTGTATGTATATATATATTACATTTTCTTTATCCACTCATTGACTGATGAGCATTTGGGCTGGTTCTATATTTTTGCAATTGCAAATTTTACTGCTATAAACATGTGTGTGCAAGTATCTCTTTCATATAATGACTTCTTTTTCTCTGGGTACTGGATACCCAGTAGTGAAATTGTTGGATCAAATGGTAGATCTACTTTTAGTTCTTTAAGGAATCTCCACACTGTTTTCCATAGTGGCTGTACTAGTTTACAACCCCACAAACAGTGGAAAAGTGTTCCCTTTTCACCACACCCACACCAACATTGATTTTTTTTTTATTTTTAATTATGGCCATTCTTGCAGTAGTAACGTATCACATTGTGGTTTTGATTTGCATTTCTCTGATCATTAGTGATGTTGAGCATTTTCTCATATGTGTGTTGGCCATTTGTATATCTTCTTTTGAGAATTGTCTATTCATGTCCTTAGCCCACTCTTTGATGGGATTGTTTGTTTTTTTCTTGCTGATTTGTTTGAGTTCTTTGTAGATTCTAGATACTAGTCCTTTGTCAAATGTATAGATTGTGAAGATTTTCTCCCACTCTGCGGGTTGTCTGTTAACTCTACTGATTATTTATTTTCTGTGCAGAAGTTTTTCAGCTTAATTAAGTCCCATATATTGATGCTTGTTTTTGTTGCATTTGTTTTGGGTTTTGGTCATGAAGTCTTTGCCTAACCCAATGTCTAGAAGGGTTTATCCAATGTCATCTTCTAGAATCTTAATGGTTTCAGGTCTTAGATTTAAGTCTTTGATTCATCTTGAGTTGATTTTGTATAAGATGAGAGATGAGGATCCAGTTTCATTCTTCTATATGTGGCTTCCCAATTATCCCAGCTCCATTTGTTGAATAGGGTGTCCTTTCCCCACTTCATGTTTTTGTTTGCTTTGTTGATCAGTTGGCTGTAAGTATTTGGCTTTATTTCTTGGTTTTCTATTCTGTTCCATTGGTCTATGTGCCTATTTTATACCAGTACCATGCTGTTTGGTGACTATGATCTTATGGTATTTAGTTTGAAATCGGGTAATGTGATGCCTCCAGATTTTTTCTTTTTGCATAGTCTTGCTTTGTCTATGTGGGCTCTTTTTCGGTTCCATATGGTTTTTAGAATTGTTTTCTCTAGTTCTGTGAAGAATGATGGTGGTATTTTGATGGGGATTACATTGAATTTGTAGATTGCCTTTAGCGGTATGGTCATTTTCACAATATTGACTCTATCCATCCATGAGCATGGGATGTGTTTCTGTTTGTGCTGTCTATGATTTCTTTCAGCAGTGTTTTGTAGTTTCCCTTGTAGAGGTCTTTCACCTCCTTGGTTAGGTATATTCTTAAGTATTTATTTTTTT
Source organism: Rhinopithecus bieti (assembly GCF_001698545.2). NCBI lineage: Eukaryota > Metazoa > Chordata > Mammalia > Primates > Cercopithecidae > Rhinopithecus > Rhinopithecus bieti. The sequence goes on from NW_016805422.1 coordinate 2,452,558, forward strand.
ATTTTTTTTTTGCAGCTATTGTGAAAGGGATTGAGTTCTTGATTTTATTCTCAGCTTGGTCACTGTTGCCTATATTCCTGTTGTGCACATGCCACGCACAGTGATGCTAATGGTTTCAAATGTGCTGCATTCAATAATGAAATGGTTCGAAAGCACAAACTACCTCTGCACATATGCAAAATGACGCTTGAGCACCTAAAGGGCAGAACATTGCTCACTCATTCTCCAACTGTGACTCTAGAAATATGTGTAAATAAGTCAGCCACAGAGATTGCAGGCTATATTCACGACTGCTCTCTTCTACATGGAAATGATTATAATCATTAAACAACAACTGTTACTATCAGCTTCATCAGCAACAGTGATGATCCTTCCCCCACTCTTACTGAAATGATAATCACTGTGTTTCCCCAGCTTCCAAAGCAGAGACAGGTTTTTAGAATCATGTTTAATTCATCTTCCTCTTGTTACAGTTCCCTCCTGTGCTTTTATCACACACAGGCATGCCCACACACACGTAGGCACTGACTAGAGTCACTCAGAGGACTCTCTTAGGGGAGATTGGAATGCTGAGTGGTTGCCTCACAAATCCTTGGTCTCTGAATTCTCTGTCTGCCTATGCCTGCTCAGGAGAAGCTTGAAAAGAGACTTTGGGGTCCAACACCTCTAACCTCAAGTTTCTCATTTGAACAAATTGCTGTGTCCAAACTTAAAACTCCCTGCCTCCATTTCCTCAGTTGTAAAACGGGAATAATAATGGAACCAACCACAGAGAGCAGGGCATCAAACTTTCTCTGTAAAAGGCTAGAGAATAAATATTTTCAACTTTGGAAGCCTCGAGTTTTCCGTCTCAACGACTCCACCCAGTTGTTGTAGTAGAGAAGCAGCCACCACCAATACGTAAACAAATGTATATAGCTGTGCTCCAATAAAACACTGAAGTTTGAATTTGTATGATTTTGTATGCCACAAAAATCTTATATATCTTTTGATTTTTTTCAACCATTTAAAAATGTAAAACCTATTCCTAGACCAAAGGCCATATGAACATAGGTGGTGACAAGGTGTGGCCTGCAACCTGTTGTAGAGACCGCGATGAGGATAACGTGAGTTCATGACTGTAGAGCACTCTGCAGCCTGCTGAGACCTGTGGACTGAGTGCATATCAACATGGTTAAAGTCAAGTCCTTCAATGTTACCTTGCCTTTTACCTTGGTTGAAAGAGTGAGGGGGCACTGTCGTCTCCCAGGCAGGAGTGAGGAAGAAGTGGGCATGAGACAGGTGTGTATATGAAGAGATGTTTGGCAGCCTTGGCATCTAAAGGACAGCTTTGCTGCCTGAGCCAAGGGTACAGTGACCTAAACATTTTAGACAAAAGGTTAGCAAGAACACATGAAACTGAAGACAAGAGACCCAGGAACCTCTTTGCTGCTGATATTGTACAACTAGCCAGACCCTTGGAGTCATATTGGTAGGTATAAATCCATATGTAGAAATAACAACTGTAACGGCAAAATTCAACCACTTATATAACTTGGTATTGAGATTTTATACTATAAAGTTGCATCCAAAAATCAGGTACTATAAAGGCTCTCTCACCAAAGGGAGACATGAACAAAGCCTTCCTACCCACTTCACCCACACTTGAACCATCTCTAGTACTCATATACGGAGCATGGAACCCCATGCCCATCATGGTTATCATTCAGATGCTCATGCTGCCAACATGTGTAGTTCTGAGTTGTGTGGGCCTTTAAGAAAGAATGCGGGCATTCCTGAAGGAAGAAGGAAGCCCCTGGAAGTACTGCCCCAGAGATATAAGGACTTCCCCCAGGAGAGGCTCCCTATTCCTTCTGCTTCCTCTACTACCCCTGTCACACTACCCTCCTTCCCATGAGGAGTGCTAGGGACTCCCTGAAACCCCTGCACACACTACTGCATCCAACCAAAATGATGTCAGTGTTGCCACCAATCATCGCATAAGCATAAAGTTAAGAATTAGAAATCTGGCCGGGCGCGGTGGCTCAAGCCTGTAATCCCAGCACTTTGGGAGGCCGAGGCAGGCGGATCATGAGGTCAGGAGATCGAGACCATCCTGGCTAACATGGTGAAACCCCGTCTCTACTAAAAAAATACAAAAAACTAGCCAGGAGAGGTGGCGGGCGCCTGTAGTCCCAGCTACTCAGGAGGCTGAGGCAGGAGAATGGCATAAACCCGGGAGGCGGAGCTTGCAGTGAGCTGAGATCCGGCCACTGCACTCCAGCCTGGGCGACAG
>NW_016805422.1:2454991-2495444 GCF_001698545.2 Rhinopithecus bieti
AAAAAAAAAAGAATTAGAAATCTATGGCTTGTCAAATATGTACACCATTTAGAACTGCATGCTACAAAATTAAGGCTTTTGTCATCACTATTGTTACTGTCCTCTCCTTCCATATTGGGAAACAAAGAATGAGCACATCATGGAAACTATTTTTATGCTCAAATTGCATTAACTTTCCAGAAGAAGGATCAAATATAAAAATTTTGATGAAACGATTGAACTTGGGAGAATAACAGATACCTGGCCCAACCTAATGAGCTGTCTCTCGAATAAGGTAAAGAAGTGTCCAAAGCTGGAGACCCTCCATGGCTGAAACAAAAATCATAGCTGCTTTTCCTGGCAAGAAACTCTGGGGAGAAGAAAACTGGGAAGAACAAAGGCATCCAAAACTAAACCATAGTACTTGGGGACTTTGTATTTTTTTATTTATGTAATGAGCTGTGTTCAGTTGTATGCTTTGCTTTTTTTTTTTGTAAAGAAAATGGCATTTGAACGTTCACCTCTGCTCTAAAAAGAGCATCTTAATCCTACTCAGAAAGCATTTATTATGAATCCATAACATGCATAATCTTTTATACAAAGCCATGGAGCAGGTGAAGAAATTTTCCAAACCCAATGCTGGAGATTATGATTAGACAAGTATGGGTAGACAAATGAGGATGATGGGATAAGCTGCCCCTCATTCTGGAGGCAGGGTTTCAGCCACAACAGGGATTGGAAGAAATGAATTGTGCAAAGCTTTACTGTCAAAAGCATGTGACCAAGGTCAGCAAAAAAGAACAACGTACACAAAGGGGGCTGGAGGTAGTAAGCTAAAGAAAGAGGTTAAAGGAAAATGATGAGGAGTACAGGAGGTCTAAAAAACCCATATCCACCTAGAACCTCGGAATGGAACCCTATTTGGAAATAGAGTCTTTGTAAATGTAATTGATTAATTAATTACAATGAAGTCATACTAGGTTAGGGTGGTCACTAAATCCATTGACTGATATCTTTATAAGAGAAAGGAGAGTGAGACTTTGACACAGGGCACAGAGAAACATAAGGAGACCCCATGTGAAGATGGAGGCAGAGTGTGGAGTGAGGCAGCTATAAGCTAAGGAAGGCCAAGGACTGCAGGGAACCAGCAGAAGCCAGAAGAAGCAAGAAGCATTCTTCCCCAGAGCCTTTAGAGGGAGCGTGGCCCTGCTGACACCTTAGTTTCAGACTTCTGGCCTCCAGAACTGTAAGCAAATAGATTTCTATTGTTTTAAGCCACCCATTATGTAATACTTTCTTATGGATGCCCAAAGAAACTAACACACTCAGCAAGGGGAAAACTGGAAGGACAAATAGAGTTGAGAGTCAAGCATCCAAGCTGGCCTCATGAGTATTGAGACCTGTGGCTTTACACCAGAGCAAAATCAACGCTCTTGGATCTCTCTCTCTCTCTCCCTCTCTCTCTCTCCCTCTCTCTCTCTCTCTCTCTCTCTCTCTCTCTCTCTCTATCTCAATTTCCTACTGACAAAATATCATTCATTAGCAAGAGAGCTCTTTGTTGGATTAGCCCCAAGGGGAATGTTGGAACGCTAAGGAATGAGACATAAACATGAAGTACCAAGACTATCACCATCCGAGTCAGGAATTCCATGCCAGCCCAGGTTTCCAGGGAGTGCCATCACAACTTCTGAGCACCATTGTCATCAGCCAGCAGCAACTTGACTCAGTACTGCTGTTATGGCTGAATTGTATGCATGTGTTATGCAGAGGCTGGGGGTCCTCCCTACCCTGATTTGCATGCAGAAGCCATTTCCAAGCACCCCTGCCCCTTCAGGGTGCTTGGCAGCAGCACAGTCTCTGGTAAATAGGGCAAGAATAGGATCTTAACTACCTTGCTGTGCTAATCAGGTCTCAGACAGGCACCAGCCAGGATTAAGTGGAGAGCTTGTTTAGAAGAGTAAGTGAGCTTTCTTTCATCTCAGTCTCTGTTTCTATAGAACATGCTTAATGCATATGCACCCTACTTCCTTCTTCCTGCCTTCCTTTCTTCCTTTTTCCTTCCTTCCTTCCCTCCTTCCTTCCTTCCCTCCCTCCTTCCTTCTTTACTTCCTCCCTTTCTTCCCTCCCTCCTTCCTTCTTTACTTCCTTCCCTCCTTCCTCCCTTCCTTCCTTGTTTTGCATAAAGATTTCTCTCCTTTTGTTTATTTTATTTTCATTACCAAATCATATCAGAATATATTCTCATGGTAAAAGATATGAGTGTAACATAACTATATATAATAAAATGTGAAAGCCTCATGTCCCTATATTCCACTCTGTTCCCCAGAGGTAACCACAGTTAAGTATACATCTTTCCAGTCCTTCCATGCACTATATAGTCACACAAAATAATTCTACTTTTATATAAAAGTATCATTCTTCATGTGGCATTTTAATCTGATTTGTAAACTCAACAATATATCTAATAACCCTTTCCATGTCAATAATACATGTCTGCCTGTTTTTTTAAATGACTATGTATACACACATAATTTATCCTTGCAAAAATTACTGGCATTTTTATTGCTTTCTCCATGTTACAAGTAATGCTGTAATAAACATCCTTGCATAATATACACCTGTGAGTGAATAAATTTTGCTATAGATAGATTTGTAGAAATTGATTTGCTGGACCAAGAGACATAGGCATTTTTAATCTTGAAAGATACAACCAGATTACCCTCCAAAGTGGCTTTATCAGTTTATACACTCTCACCAGAAGTGTTACCCTCATCCTCATCAACTGGATATTATCAATAATTACAATTTTCTCAGTATAGGAAATAAAAATATCTTATTCTAATTTGCATTTCCTTCATAGCTAATGATATTGAGCATCTGTTTGTGAGCTTCTTGGTCATTTATTTTTATTCCTTGTCTGAGTCTTTTGCATATTTTTATATTGAGTGGTTCATCTGTTGGTTTGTAGCATCATACATAATACATTCTGCATATTTCTACTCATTATATGTTTGGCAAATGTTCTTCCTGTTATATTCCCTGTGCTTTAATTTGCTTTACAGTCATTCATTCAACAAACATTTACTAAGATTACGCCTGTAATCCCAGCACTTTGGGAGACTGAGGCGGGGGCGTCACGAGGTCAAGAGATCAAGACCATCCTGGCCAACATGGTGAAAATCCATCTCTACTAAAAATACAAAAAATAGCTGGGCGTGGTGACGTACACCTGTAGTCCCAGCTACTCAGGAAGCTGAGGCAGGAGAATTGCTTGAACCGGGAGGCAGAGGTTGCAGTGAGCCGAGATCATACCACTGCACTCCAGCCTGGGCGACAGAGCGAGAAAAAAAAAAAAAATTCTACTCTGCAAATAAACAAAGTATTCTAGTTCAAAAGTTTAGCTTTTGCACAAATTTGTCAGGATTTTGCTTCATTGTTTCTGGGTTTCATATTTTCCTCAGGAAGCCCTGGGCTACACCATGATTATAAAACATATTCTTACATTTTTACCTAAAACTTTTATAGATTGGTAAACATATTTGGCTTTTGAGTACATCTAGAATTAATCCTGTGAATTGTGTGAGCAATGTCCTTTTTCCCAACCCCAAACAGGTGGAAAGACAATTCAAAAATCATGCCTTAAAAGAATGCCTTGAATAAAAATTTATCTGCCCCTAGTATGAAATATAATCTTTACCATAACCCATATTCCATAAATAATGGATTGGTGTGGGGACTGGGAACTGCTTTTTTTCTGTTCCACTGATTATTTCCCATTTCTGGCTCTGTATCTTAATTACTATATGTGTCTCTTACTATGTCTCCTTAAATTGCTATAGCTCACATGCCTTGGTTTACTATCCAACAGAATAAGGACCCACCAGTGGTCTTTTTATGTATTTATAGGATAGCACTGAGCATGTTGCCTTTGCAAATGAGTCTTAAGAACATTGTTAAATGCCATGAAGAATCTCACTGAATTTTTAATTTGAGAACCATTGAATGTACATATTAATTTATGAAGAACTGACTTTATTAAGAATATTAACCAAAATATGAGATGTCTTCATTTTTTGAGCCTTTTATCTACTCTACAACAATGCTACAATAGGATTTCACAGTTTTAGTCATGCCAATCTGGCACGAATCTGTTAACATTTATTTATAAGACCTTTATTTTTACTTGTTACTGTTATTGTAAATAATAGCACTTTTCCCCATTACATGTGAAAACAGTTAGCACTTGTGCATAAGACAGCTATTGTTTTAGGATATTAATCTCATATCCAAAGAGAAAAGGCATTTGTTGTGGGTAGGGCATGGCTAGGGAAGGCAAGTGGAGAGCCTGGAGAGAGTTAGAGAGGACAAAACCAAGTTTAGGACACCATTTGGATCTCTGAGAAGGATCCAGCATCCCTCAATACTACCAGCTTGGCTGAACAGAGTGAGATGTAAGGGGCAAGATAAAAGGGACCCCAGGGTCGTTGTGGGAAACTCTTCTGTGCGGAACTCTAAAAATTTTACTGAAATTTTTGTACTGAAGAAATGGTGGCATGGTGTGTTTAGGCAGAGAGGAAGCCTAAGATAGCGTACACAAGTTTCTCTGAGGCTGAGTAGTTCCTGCCTGTCCAAGAGGTGAATACAGATGTGTGGAGTGCCAATGAGAAAGACACTTGGAGTGCAGGCCACAAGAGGACAGCGTCTAGAGACTTGCACCCCGAGGCCATGGCAGGAACCACTGACCTCAGCAGCACACACCAACCCCACTCAAAAGTCAGGTGGGACTGGTTTCATCCAGAGAAGATGCAGTGGGGAAAGATGCCAACAACCTGAGATACACCGAGGAAGACTTGGGGAATGTACATGAGAGACAGGTCACCCTCACTACCGAGACAGTACATAAGTTTCTCTCGCCTCATGATGCCATTCTGGGGTGGAGAGAAAGGAAAAAGCTCTTCATATGGAAGAAAAAAAAGCCAGTATGGAGTATGGGTTTTCAAGCAATTACATTTAAATTATGTATTGACTGAGCAATTTTCTGAAAGTTATCAAATTTTACACTAGCAGATCCTAGGCCAGGCTCTGTGGCTCTCGCCTGTAATCCCAGCACTTTGGGAGGCTGAGGCAGGCGGATCACCTGAGTTCAGGAGTTCAAGACTAGTCTGGCCAACATGATGAAACTCCATCTCTACTAAAAATACAAAAAAATTATCCAGGCATCGTGGCAGGTGCCTGTAATCCCAGCTACTTGGGAGGCTGAGGCAGGAGAATTGCTTGAACCCAGGAGGAGGTTGCAGTGAGCTGAGATTGTGCCATTGTACTCCACCATGGGCGACAACAGCTAATCTCTGTCTCAAAAAAACGAAAACAAAAAGTAAACTGGCAAATCCTGAGTTACCCTAAAGTGACAAGATTAAATGCTTTGCCCTCAAAGAAAGAAGAAAATCACAAGCAAGTTGAATTCAGTCACAGGAAAACAATATTGCATTTCTGCACGAGTCGTAGTGTGTAACTGTAAAATTTTTTTCATGCTAATATAATTGAACAGCTACAAAAATCCTGTAGAACGTACATTATCTGTCCTCTTGATGTGTGCCACTTCATGTATACACATTGGGCCACATTCCACAGTTACGTAGTCAAGGCTAAAAACTCTAAGTTATAGCAGGGTGTAGTGGCATATGCCTATAATCCCAGCTACTCAGGAGGCTGAGGCACAAGAATCGCTTGAACTCAGGAGGCGGAGGTTGCAGTGAGCCAAGATCATGCCACTGCACTCCAGCCCGTGTGACAGAGTGAAACTCTGTCTCAAAAAAAAAAAAAAAATTCTTAGTGAGAAGTCACTGTGATGTTGCATAGCAACATCCCTTCATGAAAAGCAAGGACTCTGCAAAACCAAACATTCAAAAATATGCAATTCAGTTAACACTTTGTTTGAAGGCAAACTGTTATCTGAATACTCTTAAAGAAACAAAAAATGGATCAACATCTCAGTCCACATTTGTACCTATGGACATGGCAATGGCATAGAAAAATGAGAAGGGTATTCCCTCAGCACTGCCCAATCATGAAGCCCACCTGCATTTTTACCTAATAGAAAAGCAGTAATTAAAAGTTTAATTTAAGGTTCTAATTCCAGGTAGAATGGGTTAATTGCACCCCACTCCATCTCTTTCACTGAATGCAGCTATAAAACATGGCAGAATACATGCAGCAAGTATTCAAGGGCTCCGAAAAGTAAATAGTAGCAAGCAGATTGGAAAGGAAGATGAGAAGGCAAAGGACCCTGCTAAACTAGTGGTAAATTCACCAGGATTTTCCCTCCAGTATCCTCTGGACAGAAGCCAGGAGACACCTGAAAGTGGGCATCAGCTCCTCAAAAGAATACTCCAGAAGATGCTCCTAATTTTGTCTTGAGGAATAGAAAAGGAAGTGCTGGCTGTGACAGTAGGAACAGCAAATGTGCTGGAGATTTCTTTTCTGGAAAATCTTAAGTCTAATTTCTTTAATAGTTATAAGACTGCTCAAGTTATATATTTTATTTTGGGTGAGTTTTGCTAAATCATGGCTTTTGAGGAAGAGCTCTATTTCATCTAAGCGATCAAATTTCTGTGCCTAGAGTTGTTCTGTGGGATCTGTAGTAATGTCCCTTCTTTTGTTCCTGATATTGGTAATTTGTGTCTTCTCCCTCTTTTTTTTATCTCCTCCATTTTGCTAAAAATTCATCAGTTTTCTTGATATTTTCAAAGACTAGCTTCTACTTTTGTTGTGTTCTTCTATTATATATTGATAAACACAGCAACTTGGATGAATCTCAGAGCTATTATCCTGAGTAAAAGTTGATCTCAAAAATCACATCCTGTATGATTCCATTTACATTATGTATTCAAAAAAGAAAACTATACTGGCATGAAACAGACCAGTAGTTGTGAGTGGTTGGAAGGCAGTGATGTCACCACAAAGGCATAGCACAGGCAGGTTTTTGGGGTGATGAAAACAAGGACGCTGTTGGGCATCCTGTCTATGTTGGTGGTCGCGAAAATCTATATGAGTAAAGGCTCACAGAACTGCACACAAAAATAAAGAAATAAAGTCAATTTTACCATATGTTAATTAATTTTTTACTTTATTTATTATTATTATTATTTTTGAGACAAAGTCTCGCTATGTCACCCAGGCTGGAGTGCAGTGGCACAATCTCAGCTCACTGCAAGCTCCGCCTTCCATGTTCACGCTATTCTCCTGCCTCAGCCTCCCGAGTAGCTGGGGCTGCAGGCTACGTTAATTTAAAAATTAAAATATTAGCATCTCTTCTAAGTTCAGAGGAGAAATAAGTCTTCGATTTAAGAAACATCTTAATGTAAAAATGTATACCAAATTAAGTAACTGTGTAATTAATTAGCTTTTCAATTAAACAGACATTTCTCTTCCTTCATAAACTTGAAAAATAAATTTATCCCTATTTTCAACAAGTTTTGGGGAAACAAGCATTCTCAGGTAATATTTGTGGGAGACAGATTGTGTCAATTGTGTCATTCAATTTTTTGTAACATTTTGTGTCATTAGATTTAAATGGCTACAAGCTCCTTGACTAGATATTTATCACCAAGGAAATTTGAAATGTATGTATCTTTAGATCTACTTATTCTATTTCTAGGATTTTTTTTTTTTTTTTTTTTTTTTTTGAGACAGTGTTCGCACTTGTTGCCCAGGCTGGAGTGCAGTGGCGCAGTCTCAGCTCACTGCAACCTCCGACTCCCTGGTTCAAGCGATTCTCCTGCCTCTGCCTCCCAAATAGCTGGGATTATAGGCACGTGCCACCATGCCCAGCTAAGTTTTGTATTATTAGTAGAGACAGGGTTTCACCATGTTGGCCAGGATGGTCTCGATCTCCTGACCTCGTGATCCACCCGCCTTGGCCTCCCAAAGTGCTGGGATTACAGGCATGAGCCACCACACCTGGCCCATTTCTAGGAATTTTTAGCACAGATGTACTTTCACAAGATGCAATATTGTATACAGCATGTTTATTGCAGTATAATTTACAATAGCAAAATACCAGAAACCACCAAAACCACCTTGATCTCCATTAATAAATACATTATAGGCCAGGCGCAGTGGCTCACACTTGTAATCTCAGTGCTTTGGGAGGCCAAAGTGGGTGGATCACCTGAGATCAGGAGTTCAAGGCCAGCCTGGCCAATATGGCGAAACCCTGTCTCTACTAAAAGTACAAAAATTAGCTGGGTGTGGTGGCACGTGCCTGTAATCCCAGCTACTCAGAGAGACTGAGGCAGGAGAACAGCGTTAACCAGGGAGGCAGAGGTTGCAGTGAGCCAAGATCATGCAACTGTACTCCAGCCTGGGCTACAGAATGAGACTCTGTCTCTAAACAAATAATAATATACATGCATACAATTAAATCAGAAAACCATTTTTTAAATGAGGCCAATCATCAATTACTGATATTTTTAAATTTCTAAAATTAATCAAGAAAAAATAACAAGATGAAGAACAATATACAGAGATTGATCTCATTGCTGTTTATCAAAGGACATATACGTTGGGGGATTGTATACATTCATAGACATTCTTGGAAGGATATATGAAATATTGTTTGCAATTGTTATTTCTTTGGGGTGAGCTTGATATAGGGGGAGGAGCAAGGAAATAGTTTTTGTCTTCATTTTAAATCTTTCTAAACTGTGAAAAAACACAAACATGATTTTTTTAACTGGTAAAAAATAATAACGCCTTTGTCAAGGGTTTGTTAATCAGGATAGCTGACCTTCAGCCAACCCTGAGAAACATCATTCCTGTGAACATCCATAGTCAGAAGGATCTTAATAGGGTCAGAGAGAAGGACCTGAAGGTCCATCATCCTCTGTGAGTGAGAAACAGTTCCCCCAAGGAATTCTGCAGCCCTTGCCTACTGAAAGGTGAGACGAGCATAAAAGGATGAAGCCACTGGGGCTCTGTGACCAGACTCTTTGGATAAATTCATGGACGAGTCCCCAGGGCTGGACTTGGTTTCTCTGGATTAACAATATAAAAAGCCTTAGTTTAAAAATTTTCTAATTTACAGTAAAGTTAATATTTCTAGGGCATATGTACAAGAACACAGAAATTCTTCATACTGAAAGACATCATCAACAACAACAATCAAACTAGGTTTGTGATCTTGAGAAAATTCCATAATTTTTTGTTCGGTAATGTCTTTAGCAATACAACAGGGATTGGGTGGTGGGTGAGACCCTTGCAGTCCTAGAATCAGTGAGTTACCCTGTCTGGTTCAGATACTGAATTTTACACAATTCTATTTTCCAGATTCAGATTTCATTTGTCATTAGATTAAAACTGACCAGTAGTCAAATGCCAATCTTTACACCATTCTAATAAAACTTTATGTGTTTTAGGGTGGGTGCAGTGGCTCATGCCTGTAATCCCAACATTTTGGGAGGCAGAGGGGGGCAGATCACCTAAGACCAGAAGTTCGAGACCAGCCTGGTGAACATGGTGAAATCCAGTCTCTACTAAAAACACAAAAATTAGCTATGCACAGCAGTGCGCACCCATAGTCCCAGCTATTCGGGAGGCTGAGGCCCAAGAATTGCTTGAACCTGGGAGGCGAGATTGCAGTGAGCCAAGATTGTACCACTGCACTAAAGCCTGGGTGACAGAATGAGACCCTGTCTTTAAAAAAAAATTATGCATTTTAGTTGGTTGTTCAGATTTGCTGTATTATAGAGACAATGCTCTTAAACACTAAATTTCTCACAAGTTTTAAACTTCTCACAAAGTTTAATTTTTGCTTCTATTAAGTATTGAAATGCCTTCAAAGATAAATTTCTATTTCAAAACTGGGTATGGNCATGAGCCACCACACCTGGCCCATTTCTAGGAATTTTAGCACAGATGTACTTTCACAAGATGCAATATTGTATACAGCATGTTTATTGCAGTATAATTTACAATAGCAAAATACCAGAAACCACCAAAACCACCTTGATCTCCATTAATAAATACATTATAGGCCAGGCGCAGTGGCTCACACTTGTAATCTCAGTGCTTTGGGAGGCCAAAGTGGGTGGATCACCTGAGATCAGGAGTTCAAGGCCAGCCTGGCCAATATGGCGAAACCCTGTCTCTACTAAAAGTACAAAATTAGCTGGGTGTGGTGGCACGTGCCTGTAATCCCAGCTACTCAGAGAGACTGAGGCAGGAGAACAGCGTTAACCAGGGAGGCAGAGGTTGCAGTGAGCCAAGATCATGCAACTGTACTCCAGCCTGGGCTACAGAATGAGACTCTGTCTCTAAACAAATAATAATATACATGCATACAATTAAATCAGAAAACCATTTTTTAAATGAGGCCAATCATCAATTACTGATATTTTAAATTTCTAAAATTAATCAAGAAAAAATAACAAGATGAAGAACAATATACAGAGATTGATCTCATTGCTGTTTATCAAAGGACATATACGTTGGGGATTGTATACATTCATAGACATTCTTGGAAGGATATATGAAATATTGTTTGCAATTGTTATTTCTTTGGGGTGAGCTTGATATAGGGGAGGAGCAAGGAAATAGTTTTGTCTTCATTTTAAATCTTTCTAAACTGTGAAAAAACACAAACATGATTTTTTTAACTGGTAAAAAATAATAACGCCTTTGTCAAGGGTTTGTTAATCAGGATAGCTGACCTTCAGCCAACCCTGAGAAACATCATTCCTGTGAACATCCATAGTCAGAAGGATCTTAATAGGGTCAGAGAGAAGGACCTGAAGGTCCATCATCCTCTGTGAGTGAGAAACAGTTCCCCAAGGAATTCTGCAGCCCTTGCCTACTGAAAGGTGAGACGAGCATAAAAGGATGAAGCCACTGGGGCTCTGTGACCAGACTCTTTGGATAAATTCATGGACGAGTCCCCAGGGCTGGACTTGGTTTCTCTGGATTAACAATATAAAAGCCTTAGTTTAAAATTTTCTAATTTACAGTAAAGTTAATATTTCTAGGGCATATGTACAAGAACACAGAAATTCTTCATACTGAAAGACATCATCAACAACAACAATCAAACTAGGTTTGTGATCTTGAGAAAATTCCATAATTTTTTGTTCGGTAATGTCTTTAGCAATACAACAGGGATTGGGTGGTGGGTGAGACCCTTGCAGTCCTAGAATCAGTGAGTTACCCTGTCTGGTTCAGATACTGAATTTTACACAATTCTATTTTCCAGATTCAGATTTCATTTGTCATTAGATTAAAACTGACCAGTAGTCAAATGCCAATCTTTACACCATTCTAATAAAACTTTATGTGTTTTAGGGTGGGTGCAGTGGCTCATGCCTGTAATCCCAACATTTTGGGAGGCAGAGGGGGGCAGATCACCTAAGACCAGAAGTTCGAGACCAGCCTGGTGAACATGGTGAAATCCAGTCTCTACTAAAACACAAAATTAGCTATGCACAGCAGTGCGCACCCATAGTCCCAGCTATTCGGGAGGCTGAGGCCCAAGAATTGCTTGAACCTGGGAGGCGAGATTGCAGTGAGCCAAGATTGTACCACTGCACTAAAGCCTGGGTGACAGAATGAGACCCTGTCTTTAAAAAAAAATTATGCATTTTAGTTGGTTGTTCAGATTTGCTGTATTATAGAGACAATGCTCTTAAACACTAAATTTCTCACAAGTTTTAAACTTCTCACAAAGTTTAATTTTGCTTCTATTAAGTATTGAAATGCCTTCAAAGATAAATTTCTATTTCAAAACTGGGTATGGCTTAAGGACAAAAGGAAAATATTGCATGGCATTTATTTAATAAGAACCAAAGTCAAAGAACCATTTAGTATACTGGAAAATAGTCTAAATATTTTCAAATATATAAACAAAAATGTCAACGTTCTGTAGTTAAGGAACAAAAGCCAGGAATCAGCAATTTTTTTCTCAGGCATTTTAGCTCATTCTCATTATCCTGCATATCATACTATATGCAGTCTCCTAGGTACTACCTTTTTTTTTTTTTTTTTTTTTTTTTTGAGATGAAGTCTCGCTCTGTCACCCAGGCTGGAATGATGCAGTGGCATGGTCTCTGCTCACTGCAACTGCCACATCCTGGGTTCAAGTGATTCTCCTGCCTCAGCCTCCCAAGTAGCTGGGACTACAGGCACGTGCCACCACACCCAGCTAATTTTTGTATTTTTAGTAAAGATGGGGTTTCACCATGTTGACCAGGATGGTCTCAATCTCTTGACCTTGTGATCCACCCACCTCAGCCTCCCAAAGTGCTGGGATTACAGGCGTGAGCCACCGTGCCCAGCCTTTCCTACTACTTCTATTTGGATGTACATCCTAACTCTGTTTCGGTCTTGCCCCAATTCTGCTCCAGCCCCACCCCAACTCTGTTCCAGACTTGCCAGAGCAGCCTGGCCTCCCTGGAATTTCCACACCCACTGCTGCACTTGTGTAATCTGAACCATCCTTCCTCACTAGCCAGAGTTTGCCCTTGAAGGATGGAAGAGGGAGGGGAAGGAAAAGAAAAGGACCAAGGGAAGGAGGAATGGGAAGGGAGGAAGAGAAGGAGAGAGGGACAGGGAGGCAGGGAAAAAGAAGAAAGTTAAAGAAGAGATACGCTGGCTGCTAGTTTGTAGTCCACGTTCAGTTTCTTCCTTCTTTCACCTGAAAACCCTGCCCAGAATAATTTCTTCTTATTCAAAAAAGGAAGGAATCCCTTGAATGATGACAAGTGACATAATATGCATTCACCTAACCTCTGATGAGAAACTGATTTATCACCTGCATTTCAGAGCCCTGAGAAAGTGGATGTGGAGGGATAAGTGGATTTGGGGGCAGGCAGTAAGTTTCTGAGGTGCATTTCAGAAGTTCTCCTCCAAACTGTAAATAAAAGCAGATTGGCTACAGTCTGGCATGAGTGGCCAGAACAAAACATCATATCACCCAGGATTACCAATGAATACCCTCCTCATACGGTCCCAGGTGGACAACCAGGGGGTGCTTAGAGCTCACTGGCAAAAAAGAAAAAAGAAAAAGAGGGGTTTCAGAGTGCGAGATTGTTAAAACAATTGCCACAAAAAAAAAAGCGTTTTTCATTTAGGGAGTTCAGGATGCCGAAAAGAATGATAACAGTCTTCAGTCATTGGTAAAATTTTAGTTTCCAAACACATCTGCTTCTCCCATCTTCCATAATACTGCACCCCCTCCCACACTTAACAACTGACTAGCAACCCTCATAATGAAAAGGAACCAGGTACCTGGTGATTGTATTTAAGAGGTATTTAACCATCCAATTCCAAAGTCCCTGTTCAAATATCAAATATGAGGGCAAGATGGTGGGGGGGTGGGGGGGAAATGCCCGGGAGACTGTAGGATGCTGGTGCAGGCGAGGGTCATAGAAAAGAGGGGAGAAAATACAGAGCTCTCCTGGGGAGAGAGAAGCCCCCACTCCCGGCAACACCTCTTCAACTCTGTTTTTCCCCTGGCAGGAGGAAGTTTGTCAGGGAAGAATATCTGTCTTTGGACACATTGTAGCAAAAGTGACATCACAGATTGATACTTACATTTCATTTGCTTGAAGATGGACTTGTTAGGTTCAAGCCAGTGCTAGAGAGGAAAAAAAAAAAAAAAAAAAGCAGAGATCAGGGGTCAAATTGCTGGACCATACAATGCATACCTAATAACTAAAAGGAATTCCAAAGTACAGCCTCAGTTTCCATAGACACTCGTCAGCATTCCACACTCTGAAGACGGACATAAACAACCTGGCAATAATCATAGCACAGACAAGGATATAAATTACAGACTTAACATTTTCCAAGTAATAGCTGAGTCAGACAGTTGCTAGAGAGAAGGACAAGAGAGAGAATATGCACTCAAATGGGATGTTCTAGTACCCCTAATGACTCCTAGGTGATTCTTTGAGCTCCATGGTTCTGTGAAAGTCGCAGATGGCTAAAGACATTTAGCATTTGACATCCACGACCTGAAAGAATCACAGTCCAAGGCAGCATCAGGATCCAGTCCTGCTTCCGGGACAAATTCCCTTAAGAGGAATATTGGGTCAAGCTGGCATTAGCCCTATCACATGCAGAGGCAATTCTTCCTTTGCAGTAGGAAGGAGTAAATGATCTTAAATATCTCGTTTCCAGAGGCCTGAGGTCATCAAGAAGAAAAATCAGTTCTATCACAAAATAAAGAAGCCCAAAGACATGGGGCACTCAGAACCGTGTTACTGTCAGGCATTTGAAGAAGGCACCATGCTGGTCCCGGTGGCTGGCCCTCTCTGCAGCACCTACAAAGATCACTTCGACATGCTGAGAGCTGGGCAACTTTTGAGATCACTAACCATGAGATCCCTGAAGCTGCTCAAGGAATGTCACTTAGAGTCACTTTATACACCTGTAGTTTAGAGATGATACGGGAGGTGTCCTGGGGTATCCATCCTGAGGTCAGGGAGCTCTCCTTCTGGAGGCACCCCGCCTGCTTGATGCTGGAGAGGAGATCAGAAGAGCAAACTTACCGTCCATTGAGCTCTTGCACCTCACTCTATCTCCTTTGTGTTATCCAGTAAGCCTCAGGTCCTGTGCTATCCATATTCTTTGATGTAAATGCATAACCATAATAAGAGTTAGTATTTGTTGAGTGCTTACTAAATGCCAAGTGCCATTCAAACATTTCCATTTGCTATCTTATGTAGTCCTCCCTACCACTCCACTTATAAATAAGAAGACTGGGGCTCAGAATGTTAAACAGCTTGCCTAAGGTCACTCTGCTGATAAACAGTGATTAGAAACCACTGAGGGCGTCAGATCTCTGCAGTCTTCAAAAACAATAATGGGAGTCTATAAGTGTTTCAACGTTATGGAAAGTCTAAACAAAAAAAAAAAAACAAGATGTATTTACCCCTGACCACGTTGCACAGACAAACTGAAAAAACAAATCTTTTTGCTTCTGGCTAAAATTATATCAACTCATTTGGGGATTCTCGTTATCGCCTTCTAATTAGAAGTTATATAGTTATAACTGAACAGTGGAAGACTCATTGATTATACCACTTACTAGCTATAAACCTTGTACAAGATACTTAATCTCTCTGTGTCTCGGTTTCCTCAACTATAAAATGGGAACAGTAATCACACCCACCTCTTAGGGCTGTTGTGAGGATTTAAAAGTTAACAAATGTAATATACACAGTGCATGAAATGTGAAAATACTAAATAAAATGATTGTTGTTGGCCGATGCAGTTCTTATTACTTAATAGGTACAGTTTCATTGTTAGACCACATCTTTCAATATATGTGCTTCATGGAGAAGAATAATAAAAGAGGCCCCTGGTGGTTAAATTACTTTTCTAGAAATAAATGAATAGTATCATTTAGAACTAAGGTAAGAAAACAAATAGCAGCAAGAGATCAATACTTACTGCAATTGTTTTGCAGAACAGAATCACCAGTTATTTTGCTAATAAAGTCTGAAATATAAATATGTTTTCCAAATTCTCCTTGTTTGGCACTCTTCGAACTCCTCGGCTCTTTCTTGCCTAACTTCAATGTGCTTCTCCAACTTGTCTGACTCCAGGGTGCCAAGTCAGTTTCATTTTGTGTGCCCACACCAGGGCTGTGAGGAGGATTCCAAAACCAGGTACAGGCTCTGAGAGAATGAGTGCCATAGTGGACTGGCTATGTCTACCACGCCACTATAGATTGGCAGTGTCTGCCATGGAGGGGACAGGGAACATGTAAGGCATGCCTGCAAGGTATTTGCCATCTGTGTCCTAAATAAATTATTTACTCTAAATAAACTGGCCTCCTTGTTGTCCTAAGAAATACACTTCGCAGTTTCAGATCAGTTTCTATCACCCTTTTCCTCTTAGCCTATTCACACCCTACATTTGCCTTTCAGACCTAGTGTATCTCAGTTACCCATTTCTACAAGGTGATCTCTACACACTTTTCCAGAACAGCTATTCCTTCCCAAAGGGAGAGTCATGAGGTATAGAGTCCTAGGAAAAATAAGCCAGCAATAACGTTTCAAGGAATTATAGGAAATCATTTCTTCAAAGAGGGCCAAGTTCAATTTGTTAGTATTCATTAAATCACTAGAACAGAAACAGAAAACCAAATACCAATACCACACGTTCCCACTTATAAATGGGAGCTAAATTATGAGAATACACGGACACATAGAGGGGAACAACACACACTGGGGCCTATCAGAGGGCGAAGGGTGGGATGAGGGAGAGGATCAGGCAAAATAACTAATGGAAACTTGACTTAATACCTGTGTGATCAAATAATCTATACAACAAACCCCTAAGACACAAGTTTACCTATATAACAAACCTGCACATGTACCCCTAACTTAAAAGTTAAAAAAGACCAGGCACAGTGGCTTGCTCTCACCTGTAATCCCAACATTTTGGGAGGTCAAGGTGGGTGGATCACCTGAGATCAGGAGTTTGAGACCAGCCTGGCCAACATGGTGAAACCCTATCTCTACTAAAAATATAAAAATTAGCCTGGCATGGTGGCAGGTGCCTGTAATCCCAGCTATTCAGGAGGCTGAGACAGGAGAATCCCTTGAACCCAGGAGGTGAAGGTTGCAGTGAGCCAAGATGGCGCCATTGCACCCCAGCCTCGGTCACAAGAGCAAGACTCCGTTTCAAAAAAAAAATAAAACAAACAAACAAAAACCTGACAGGCCCATGGCCCAGCAATTTCTTTATTCTCCAACTCACCCATGCAAACAAAGAGGTACCCAACAAGAATCTTCACTGCAATATTATATAAAATTACAAAATATTAGAAATAACATTAATGGTCCTCATCAGGAAAATGGGTAAATAGACTGTGGTCTCTTCATATTCTGGATGATTCTGCAGCAGTGTTTTCTATGAGGGAGATCTTTATGTGTAGCATGGACAGATCTCCTAGGCATACTGTGGGATACAAAAGTGAACTGAAAATGTATCATTATACCTGCAATCAGTTCTCACATTGTGCACTAAATCACCCCAGAGAAACACAGCCATAGTAGACATCAGTCAGCGCCATGTGAATTATGAACTCGAAGGAGTACACAGTTCCGACATTAGATTGTGCTATATTCCTTTATTTTTTTTTTTTTTTCTGGCAGGGCTTTCTATGTTGCCCAGGCTGGTCTCAAATGCCTGGGCTCAAGCAATCCTCCCACCTTGGTCTCCCAAAGTGCTAGGATCACGGACATGAGCCAACACACCTGGCTGTGCTATATTCCTTTTGATGTCATATGTATATATGGTATCAAATATATATATTTTTTGCAAAGCTTGGTTTCTAGCAGTTGCTGTGATAATAAGCAAGTACCACACAGAAATAGGTGTGCAACAAGCAATGAGCATGGTGGTCTGTCCAATATGATCCTAGGGGTGCCCAACAGGCACCCATTATTAAGCACTTGTGGTTGTTTAAGAATGAAATGAAAATACCATTTTTCCTGCAATTTATATGTATAATGCTTTACATAACTACTAAGATTTTAGGACATAACTACTTGTTTGGATCTAACTCTTATTAGATGAAACTATCAGGTATTCTCCTGGCCTATGGAGGCCACAAAATAATCACTAAGATACTAAGACAGCCAGAAATTGAGGAAGTTTGGGAGGCTTTGAACAACTTCACCATATATTTAATATGTTTTCTTTTTAAATAAAAAGTACAAACATTACCATATATTCAGAAAATATATATGTAAGCATCTAAATACATTTGTAAAGATCTGAAATGATAGGCAGTAAAACGAGACTAATGGAAGGATAAAAGGAGTGGGGAACACACGTTTAGGAGTGTTAGCCAAAGAAAACCATGGCTTCAGTATTTTCCATGATGTTTTAACTTTAACTTTTTTACATGTACTGGTGCATGATACAGTTGGGATGTGTGTCCTCAACCAAATCTCATGTTGAACCGTAATCCCCAATGTTGGAGGTGGGGCCTGATGGCAAGTGATTGGAGCATGGGGGCAGATTTCTCATTAATGGTTTAGCACCTTCCTCTTGGTGCTGTGCTTGTGATAGTGAGTTCTTGCAAGATCTGGTCATTTAAAAGTGTGTGGCGCCTTCCCCCTCTCTCCTGCTCCTGCTCCCACTGTGTGAGATGTCTGCTTGCCTTTGGTCATCCATCATGACTGCAAGCTCCCTGATGCCTCCCCAGAAGAAGATGCTGGCGCCATGGCTCCTGTACAGCCTTCAGAACCATGAGCCAACTAAACCTGTTTTCTTATAAATTACTCAGTCTCAGGTATTTCACAGCAATGCAGGAACAGCCTAACACAGTACATTACACAAATAATTAAAAATCTATTTTTTAAAAAAAGACGGCTAATGTCTACTCAGAGGATGAAAGTAGATTTCATGTAAATTAACCTGAAGGAGTTCATACATGATAGGCAGATATCAAACCCAGCTGAGCACCCAGGGTTGACACTGTGGTCAGACCCAGGAGCCAGCAGGCCTAGATTCAAATCTGAGCCCTAACACTGACAAGCTGTGGACTTTGAGCAAGTTCCCTGGTTTCCTCCCTTACAGCATCATCAGGAAGTTTAAATGGGTTAATTCATGAAGAAGGCCTTAGAACAGAGCTTGGTGCATCATGAAGGCTCAACAGCACTGGCTGTTTCCACCCTTAGGCTCCATGAAAGAAACTTCTCACTTGGTACCATGGCAGTTTGGTACCATGGCAGTTTCAGTGAGTCTAACTGTGTCCTTCTTTTTTTTTTTTTTTGAGACAGAGTCTTGCTCTGTCACCCAGGCTGGAGTGTAGTGGCACAATCTCAGCTCACAGCAGCCTTCGGCTCACTGCAGCCTCTGCCTCCCAGGTTCAAGCAATTCTCCCACCTCAGTCTCCAGAGTATCTGGGACTACAGGCACAGGCCACCATGCCTGGCTAATTTATATATATATTTTAGTAGAGATGGGGTTTCACCATGTAGGCCAGGCTGGTCTCGAACTCCTGACCTCAAGTGATCCACCTGCCTCGGCCTCCCAAAGTGCTGGGATTAACTGTGTGAGCCACCACGCTCAGCCTAACTTTGTCCTTCTCTTCCTCCCCGACTCCCCATCTCACTCTCCCTTCTGTTCAACATGAGGAGATCAATTATCTATACAATTGCAATACCAGCTGTTAGCCCTTTGCCTCTCTCTTCATCCCCTTCCTCTCTCTCCTCTCCTTTCTCATTCTTCCAATTAGAGTTATGAGTTTGCCAGTGAAGTGTAGTCTGGACTACACCAATAACTCCTGCTATTATTGGAGGTACAGATGGATTACACTTTAGGGAAAAAATAACCACCATGATGTGGCATGCTTGGTAATTAGATTTAAGACTTAGAACATTTATTGCATTGCTATTTTCCTTTTGATTGCTACTTGGAATATATGCTGTTCTGATATTTTTAAGTCTTTCTCCTTCCTGGAAACCGAGTTTCCCTAAGACAGGCAGAAAGGAGAACCTGGTAACCAAATATCTGAATTTCTGGCTAATTTACTGTAACCGAAATCTTCTTTTCCTCAACTCTCATATAGAATAAAATTTCCAAAGGCTATAAGGAAGCTAAGACCTCATCACTGATTCTACAAAATGAACTAGGGGAGCAAGATGAACCAGTGGATGCACCCCTTAGTATGATTTGAAGGTACCAGGAAGGCATCAGCAGCAGATACTCTCAAGCCCCCCAGTAGCCTGACGCTTTTTAGGAAAGCTGCCCTCAGTTTACTGGAGTCCACCATGGGGTAGAGAATTGAAACTTCCTACCCCATCTCACCCTCCACAAACCAGGGTAGCTCTTAACTAATGACTATCAGATGTGGTAGTATAAATACCTCTGCTCCCTCACCCCTTGGATGGGACAACTCTAAGGCATGGCCTACACTGATTCCAGAACTTCCCTATGGGATTGAGCCCAAAATACCCTCTACATGACTTTGCCCAGCATTACACACTTACTTGACCTCCTTCCCCTCCCTCCTCTAATCCTCTACTGCCCTACAAGTCTTTTCCTGGAAACACTTCCTAACAAATCACTTAAACAGAAATTTTTATCTCAAGGTCTGCTTCTTCAAACCAGACCTAAAACAGCCTCCCTAACTCTCCACTAAAAGCTGTCTTCCATGGTGTTTAAAATCCTTTCCCTGGGGACTTATTCCCTTTGCCTTAAGCTTAAACCCTGGAAACTGCAAAGCCCCTGTGAAAGATTCCAGTTTTAACAGATTTGCAGAATTATTGAAATCTACCTGACCATATTTCAAGAATTTTCTTAGAACAAATTTATTTTGGTTGAGAGCAGTTTCAAGAGAAAGAAGATGAGCTACACAAAGGGGGTGAAAAGCAGAGAGATTCCTAAACCTATATTTTGGTTTCCTTATCTGTAATCTTGGTGGAGATGGTGGGAGGCTGATTCCAGAACTCCTGAGATTCCTTGTTCTAACAGTCCACAGTCTATGAACCTGAAGGATGAGGATATTGCCAATGTATGTTTCTTTCTTTGTAATTTTGCTAGGTGCAGCTGCACTTAGCCCTGAGAGATCAATTTTCTCTACCTCATCATACAAATGGTGCATATCTTTCATATATTCTCATTTTGGCTTGGTTGGGGAAAAACAAGGTGGGTGTGAGGCGGTAATTTGTGACTAAGAAGATTGATTTTTAATTTGGCCACTGCTAAGACCAAAAAAAATTGCATCTAAAAGTAAACAATATAGCACTTAGTTATCTTCAAATGTTTGGCTTCTGTTGAAATCGATTCAGTGTATGATTACAGAATAAATTACGCACTTCTCTGTTTACTTTCTCAAAGCCCTTGGTACCCTAAGCTAGAGTAATTTGTAGCCCAGAGAAATATGTTAAATAACCCAGGGGGCTTTTAAAAAGAATGAATGCACCTCCCCAGACAGGAGATTGTTTTCACCTCAATAGTAACCAGATCCAAAATTTGAGCAATTCCCATGATGACCCTAAAAAGATGGCCTGATTCTCGCATCCACCTAGACAAAAGCTCCAGAGTAACTTAGCCCCTGCATTATCATGCAGCCAATTTATGTCATTCCCAGCCCCTCTGACCTCTTCTGGAGAAAAAAGAATGCCATCTGATGAATGCAGCCTTATCAGTGTTCCAGATTATAAGGCTATAGGAAGACCTGGTTACTTAACTGCCAATAGTCATGGTTTCCATTCCAGTTTCAAGAAAATCTATGAGACAACAGCAACAATAACAACATCAACAAACCTGTAGATCACGAATGCTCAAAAATGTTTGTCCATTGGAAATCAATCTATGTAAGAAAATCCACTGGGCACGGTGGCTCATGCCTATAATCCCAGCACTTTGGGAGGCCAAGGCAGGCAGATCACCTGAGGTCAGGAGATCAAGACCGTCCTGGCTAACAGGGTGAAACCCTGTCTCTACTAAAGATACAAAAAAGTAGCTGAGTGTGGTGGCACGTGCCTGTAGTCCCAACTACTCGGGAGGCTGAGGCAGGAGAATTGCTTGAGCCCAGAGGCAGAGGTTGCAGTAAGCCTAGATTGTGCCACTGCACTCCAGCCTGGGCAACAGAGTGAGACTCCATCTCAAAAAAAAAAAAAGAAAAGAAAGAAAAGAAAAAAGAAAAGAAAGAAAGGAAGGAAGGAAGGAGGGAGGGAGGGAGGGAAGGAGAGAGAGAGAGAGAGAGAAAGAAAGAAAGAAAAAGAAAGAAAGAAAGAAAGAAAGAAAGAAAGAAAGAAAGAAAGAAAGAAAGAAAGAAAGAAAAAGAATCTTCATTGTTTCACTGTAGTGTTTTTCACTCCTTTAGCCATGATGCTTTTGTATTCTAGGGTCTCAGGGATGGGCAAAAGAGAGATAACAGCCAGAAGAAGAAACACTGTACAAATTAAGGGAGGGGCCAGGAAGTCTAAAAAAAAAGCCTATGTGTCCCTTTATCCATTAAGCAACCTCCATCCCCTTCACTAACTTCAACGCTCTCTAACAGGAGTTGGCAATTTTTATTTTTTGTAAAGTAAATATTGTAAGCTTTGTGATCTACATGGATCTCTTTCACAACTACACAGCTCTGCTATTGGAACATGAAAGCAGCTGCAGACAATATGTAAATGAACAGAATTAGCTGGGTTCCAATAAAACCTTATTTACAAAAACAGATGGAAGGCCATCCTGACCCTTGCATTCTAGTCCCTACTCCCAAGAAATATTTAATATACACTCAAAAAAAAAATGCAATCGGATGTTTAAAAAAAATGTATTACTATTTAATTTAAAGTACACTAGTAACTAAAATGCAATCACTTATGAAATGAAATTATGGGAATTTTTTCAAGCTTGTTGCAGTGGAATTTACCACCATGTAGCATTTGCTGTCGTGCCACATAAATTTAACAACATTGCCACCAAATTGTTCTAAAGTCAAAGATCAGCTGGCCTCTGGACTCATGGGCCTTTTTTAAAGTTTCCAACTTTTATTTTAAGTTCAGGGGTACATGTGTAGAATGTGCAAGATTGTTACATAGGTAATCATGTGACATGGGTCTTTTAAACATCTTTAAAGCGTGGAATAGTAAAAAGACCAGTTGCTAAATTGATAGTATGGCTAATTCATTTAAAAAACAATTCTATTGTACAAGTAATATTAGTATCCTTACTTAATAGATGAAGGAATTGAGACACAGGGAGTGTAAGGAACCTGCTCAAAATGGTACAACCAGCAGGTGGCAGAGATAGGATTTGCCCTGGTCTTCATGATGCCAAAACTTTTAGCACTTGAACAATTTCCTAAAATAGCAAAAGATAGTCATCATTTTCTGACTCAGTCCTTTGATCCTGCCTCCCTGCTTGGAACTGCAGCTCAGTCCCTCTTATTGAGTCTACACCTATCCTTGCTCCCAGAATGTCTCTCTCTGCACATTCTTTTCTTTCTGCTCTGTTTTTTGTCCATCTCCTTTGCTGGTTTGGAATCTCTTCCCAGGGCTTTGAAGTCATAAAAGACTTCATTGGCTCCAAAATCCCCATCTGTGGCTCAAGCCTCTTCTTTAGTCTTCAGACTATATTGTCATCTATACACTGAACATCTCCACCTCAACTTCTCTCACACATCCCAACTCAAAACGTTCAGAACTTATCACTTTTCCCCCAAAACCTGTTCTTTTTTCTGTGCAACTTATTTGGTCAGTGGCTGCACCTACACTTGGAGCTCTAAGTGACCATTTAAGAAGTTCAAACACCCTGCTGGAGAGGTCATCTGGAAAGGGCCTGAAATTACATCAGAGGGAGGGGACCCCTGAGCCCTACCTTCCAGCCCTCTGCATCAAGGCACCAGGCATATGGGTAAAGATGTCTTGGATCCTCCAGATCTGACTAGCCACTAGCTAACCACCACTGAGTGATCCAGTCAACACCACGTGGGACAGAAGAATCTCCCAGCAGAGCCCTGCTCAAATCCCTGAGCCACAAAATGCTGTGATATAATAAAATTATGTTGTTTTGAGGCACAAACTTTTGGGAAGGCTTGTTAAACAGCAATAGATAATGAGAACTACTAGATCCTCATCATTAACCTCCACACATAACCTCCACACAACTATTACTGAACCTTGAAGGAAATAAAATAGTCATTTTCTAACCTATGTACTGTTTTTATTTCTCCAAGTCATACATCATAGCCACATTCTAGTCTTCCCAGTTAGACTTAAAAATATCTTTAAGACTAACTTGAAACTTCCAAACCTGCTGGTCTCTAGTCAGTCCTGCTGTTCTTGCCTGCTGGAAGCCTCCAGTGAGTACTTGACTCTTCAGCCATCACACTTAAACCTGTTTCCCTGACTGATTTCTGCCCAGGGTCCCACCACCAACAGAGGAAAAACTTCTTACCTTGGATATCTTCCTGATTTTTCCTGACTCAAACAAGGATAAAATGGCATTTTCCCAGTCCCTGCCTTCTGGCTCAAATGAGATAACCAGGTCATGTGTTTGCCCCTCCCCTTCCACTATAATGTGGACATCTCCGTTTGCTAAGTGACTTCTAGATGGCAATATTTTATCAAGCATCCATTTCCCTCCTCAGGAGAGGATATCAGATGTAAACAGAGTCAATTATGAGCCAACCTTTTAGTTAAAGACCAAGTTCTGCTTTCTGCTGAATGAATCTGACAATTTTCCCAAATGCATCAGTGTTCATACCTTGAGCCACAATTGAATCACTGACAATATATCCCATTTTCAAGCTGTCATGATAGTACTGTCTTCCTTTTAACTTGAGTGCCAAAGTCCTTTCCCACAAAGTCAAGTTACTTGTACCTGTCTGCCCCAACACACACACTCAAGAAGTCTTGATCTTTAATACATTTTGAAACGTAAACAAAAGAGGACTCACTGAGCAGACAAATTTGTGATCAGTGACTTGAGGCAGCAGCACAACCCTTTGCTTTAGTCCAGGGCTGCCCTAAATCTTAGGTACCACTCTTGCTCCTAGTGACGAGCATCTGTGAAGTAATTATCCTGAGAAGCAGGAAGCAGCCCCTCAATGGCAGGAGCAGCTGGTGGGACATAATGCTGTCTGGCTTCCTGGCACCATCCCCAGAGTGAAACCTCCAATCACTGGGCCGGCTTTTATTCCCTTCCACATCCTCCCCAAGGTGCCTCTAGAAAAAGCAAATTGCTCTAACATAGACAAGGTCTTTTGATAGGCTCACTAGTTCCTTCTGGCTACCAACATAAAAGCCTCGGGGCTGTAATTATATTAGGGTTGTGAGGGTAGGGGATCAGGGCTGAACGTGACCTTGCATCCATGATTTCCAGCTCATCCTCCTATCAGAAAACCTATTAAATCCTCTAGTGTCTGGTAGACATTAAGACACAATGGCCTATCATTGGGCACTTGAGGAGTGTACCCCAAAAGTATGGATTTCCAAAGTGAATCCCGCATCTTTGGGTGTGAGTCAAAATCAGAAAAGTCAACAACACTGATGCAAACGGGTTATACAGATAATTAGCAATTCCAAAGTTAAAACCAAAAGCATTGAGTACAAACTCCCTCCAGACCATAAAGCAGCATCCTACAACCCAGTCCCAGTGTAATTCTTCCTCTGGCTGGGTTGGGAGCTGGGGCACTCAGCTCTAAGGCACGGGGTGAGGGGTGACTTCCTTAACTGAATTTGGGGAAAGAAAAAGGGTAGAAGAATATATGGGGAAAACCCAGGACAATGGACACCTCAAACCATAGCCATGGAAACTAGAGCTATGAAATCCAGCTAATTATTTCAAAACTTCATCTTTCCAAAGGGAAGTTACCCAAATACCTGAACAGAAGCGGTAAGAAGAATATACTGGAGTAAAAAAAAAAAAAATCTAAACTTAAGCCAAGTACTACCTTCTTCTAGAATTACTTCTAGACTTATTGATGCAGTTTTCTCTATCAGTAAAATGGGGAGAATACCACCCACCCTTTCCCTAATCTTAGGCAACTAAGATTATGCAAGTTCCTTAGAAGACAAACGTCATAGAAACCGAGGGCATTTTTACTGGCCAGTATTCAACCTATCCTTCCCTATATCAAATTAAAAAATAATAATGGAAATGCTGGGCCCTGGACATTAAAATAGCAAAAGATAGTCATCATTTCCTGACTCAGTGTTTCCCACTTCCAGAGCATCTGGGGCATGAGACATCTTGCCAAACATATGGTGTTCCAAATGTAATCGTGCTAAATATTTAATATTCAACAATGGTTTACTGTAAATCGAGTTGTACGCAAAACACCAGCCCCCAAGGCGAAGGTAACTTTCACTTCAGCTTCCCTAACTCACTTGATTTTCTCGTTTAATTAGCTTTCTATCCAAATAATTCATCAGTTTTACTTGCCATTAAGAAAAATACAGGAGCCGGTGGAAAAAAAAATGTTGGTCAATTAATATCTGCTTAAAATGTCCATACCAGCATGTCTCTGTTTATGTCTTTGAGTCCATTTTTCTAATTATCCAAGGCCCATTTTCTGCCTTCTCTCTCCGAAGATCTTAATAGTAGTGCCTCCTGCCTTTAAAAGATGTTCTTATAAACATTTCTAGGTTTTAGAGATACTAATCATGACTGTGTTTCCTCATGTCTCACCTGGACCTAGCCAATGCATAATAATTATAAGAATAATAATAACAACTAAGAGTGAAAATAACACACACCATATACTCAAGGTGTACCATATGCTAAGCATTGATATACCTTATCTTTCATTCTCATATCAACCCTACAGGAAGATATTGTTATTTGCTTTATCCATCAGGACAGAGACTCAGAGAGGCTGTATAGCTTGGTCAAGAACACAGCTTACTAATCAGGAGAGATGGGATTTTTAATTCATATCTTTCTGAGTCCAAAGTCCTTGCAGTTGTGTGCAGCAACTACCCTGCAACCCAAGTGAAAGTTACACTCACATCGTATCCTCAAAATCAAAAGGCTATAACAGCTGCATGAGGCAGAGAGAAGTATTCAGGAACACCTCTAAGCAACTTAGTGGCTACATGAGATAAGACAGTTTTGTTTTGAGGGTTGCCCCCATTCTTTCCTTTACTCTACTACTCAAGTCTGGGCATTAAAAATTACATTAAATAGAGTCAAAATATAAAGAACAATAAACAACCTAAAGATTTCTCCTTTATAACTTTAGTCTAAACTTTTAATAATTTTAGACATATGAAAAAGTTGCAAAATGGTAAAGTATAACCTTCGGTCATCTTCCCCTGATGTTAGCATCCTGTGTAATCACAGTACAACTATCAAAATAAGAAGCCAATATTAGCCAATTTAGTTAATGCTAGTCTATGATGATGTGTACTTCTCAGTGCATGGTATCAGGAGGTACCTGATGTTAATATGTCTTTTTACTGGTGATGTTAATCTTGGTCTCTTGGTTAAAGTGCTGTCTGTCATGTTTCTCTGCTACAGAGTTATTATTTTATAATTTTGTTAATACTATTCTATGATAGCATTAACTAAACTACAGAGTTTCTGTGGAGTTCAGTCTGTTTTCCCACTACTATACTTGTCTATGTTTCAGGATTCCAGATTGCCTTGAGTTGACGTATCTCTCCAATCTCTGACTGTGAATCCAGTCCGTCCTTGTCTTTCATGACCTCACACTTTTGAAGGTCAGTTATTTTGGAGAATGTCCCTCACATTGAATTTGCCCGATGTTTTCTCAATATTTGATTGAGGTTATGCATTATTGGGAAGAATGCCACAGAGATGATATGTACTTCTCAGTGCATGGTATCAGGAGGTAGCTGATGTTAATATATCTTCTTACTGGTGATATTAATCTTGGTCTCTTGGTTAAAGTGTTGTCTGTTGTGTTTCTCCACTATAGAGTTATTATTTTTCCTTTGCAATTAAAAACATACCTTGGAAAGGAGGGGTTACTTTGCAGATTTCCTGTTTCTCCTTAAAACTTTTGCACACAAATTTTAGTTCTTGCCTACAATAATTATTATTGTGTATGGTGATTTTCTATTTCCCTCATTCCTTCTACATTTATTAATTAAAATTCTTCTGTATGGAAGAGCTGACCCAAGTCTTCCCTTTAGTTTTTATTTAATTAATTATTTGTATCAGGATGGACTCATGGATATTTATTTCATTCTATGGGTTATAATCCAATACTATTGTTATTTTGTGACACCAATTTTTCCTTAATGTCTTGCCTTATGGAAGCCACTGACCCTCTCTAGGCCTTAGCGTCCCCTTTCCTTAAAGGCTTTTTGGCAAGACAAGGCTATAATGAGTAACATTCATGGCACATGATAGATGCTCAACTAACTAGTAGCTAGAATTACTTCTGCAGGTTGGCTATTTATCATTTAGAATTGAATTTTGCACAAAATAATCTGTTTGCAATGGTGACTAGAGGACTAATAGAGTCCAGAGTTTATTTGGTCCACAGGGACTTTGATCTATAACCCTAAACTCAAACACTCACTCTACCACTTACTAACTGTGAAACCTGGGACAAGTAACAACTTCTTTGAGCTTCTTTCCCTCTTATACAAATGTGATATCTTCATAGGCTATAAAAAGTTATGGCTATGAATGTCTTTGCATCATGGTCCCCAGACCAAAGCTGGCTTGGCTGCATCAAAATTAGATTAGGAATAGGCTAAGTGCATGTTGCTGGCCCTAACCCCATGGATTCTGATTTAGGAGATCTGGAATAGGGTCCACACTGTGCATTTTTAGCAAACACCTAAGGTGATTTTCTTGCAAGGCCAGGTCTGGGAACCAGTGTTACTCAGTAAACACCATGAATGCCCTTCCCTGACGTCATGTCAGCCCTACATCCCCACCACTGTCCTGCCACCTTTGTCTCACTCAGGTAAATGCCTGGACCATCCAAAGGTTGCTGCAAGTACTATAGGAAACCAAAATTCTTCTGAGCTGTAATACTTCATTACATCCCTTCATATAAACGTGGGTCCCTAGGACTCCAAGAGCAAAATAAGATTCTCTATGTATCAGACACAAATCTAATCTATTCCTTAAATATCCTCTTCTTTACAGAAATACACTCTGTGACCTCTCCTCATGGTATTGGGTCAGTCAATACTAAACTAAGAGCCAGGTGAGGTGTAGGGATGGAAAGAGAAGACAGGAAGAAGATCACGGACATTGAGGAGGAGGAGAGCAAATTAAAGAAGGCAGAGGAGTCCTATCCCCACTTCCAGGTCACCTCCAGGTGACCCCTTTACACATTGTCCTGCTAGTAAGAAGCAGAGACCCAAGTGTGTACTGAGCCTCCAAGCCCACGGCTGGGACCTCCAAGCCCATGTCTGAGACCCACCCCAGGAGCTGGGGGTGGAGATCCCCAGGGGCCATTTGGATATGAAGGAGACACATCACGTGGTTCTGGCCTATGCTACACTGAACACACCTAGGCTGCTACACCAGCTCAAAAGGTGAGACTCTCCTGCTCACTCTTCCCCACCAACAGATACTAAAAAGGGTAGGTGTCTCCAGGAGCAAGAATAAAACAGGGGCTTTCAAGTTTAGTTGTGCCCAAGGATCTGCTTCTGAAGTGACTTAAACCCTTCATCTGTCAAAACTTTGTTCAAAAACATTGAGGTGAAAATCACATAACAAAATTAACCACTTTAAAATGTACATTTCAGTGGCAACCACCATCAATATGAAATTTCAAACATGCTTATCCCTCGAAAAGGAAACCCTATACCCATTAAGCAGTCATTTCTCAATTACTCTGTCTCCCAATAACTTTTTTTTTTTTTTTTTTGAGACAGGATCTTGCTCTGTAACCCAGGCTGGAGTATAATGGCTCCATCACGGATCACTGCAGACTTGACCTCCCAGGCTGAAGCTATTCTGCCCCACCTCAGCCTCCCAAGTAGCTATGACGACAGGCACATGCCACCATGCCCAGCTAATTTTTGTATTTTTTGTAGAGGTGGAGTTTTGCCATGTTGCCCAGGCTGTTCTTGAACTCCTGGGTTCAAGTGATCCAGTGATCCATTCATCTAGGCCTCCCAAAGTGCTGGGATTACAGATGTGAGCCACTGATCCCAGCCTCAATAGCTTTTTATAGTGAGTGGGGTTGGGGCGGGGGGTGATTTTCTCCATAGTGAAATTTTATGTAGCCATTGTTTGAGAGACTTTGGGAAACCCTGGGTTCAAAGGGCAAAGGGACATTCTCTCCTCTAAGCAGATGGGAGCAGCCTTTTTGAAAGGCCTAGGGTAACTTTTCCCTTCTACTGCTTCACCCAGTCCAGTAAGTACAGTGCCAGCCTCTTCTGCTCACACAGGGTTTCATGTGCCCAATAATATGTGAGAACAAGGGCATCGGTAGGGCTTTGAGAGGAACCCCCACAGGAGACCACAGGCTGGGTCACTCCCTGAAAATGGCTCCAGAAAGAAATCAGCTCTTACCCTTTGCTTCTCTGGGTCCACATAGCGAATGCCAAAGTAGTCCTTCTCCAGCAGGCTGTAGTAGTTGCAGATGTGGTCAATGAGAAACTGCCCTTTGGTTTCCCTCTGCAAAGGAAGCACATTTAGGTCTCAGCCAGAGCTCACCTTGCGCATCCATGCCCACAGGGAGCCTTGTTCACCACCGTGGGTCCATGTTCAGAAAAATAAATGTGCTCACTCCAGTCCCTGAAGAAGGGGCTTCCAAACTCTTTTAACCACAAATCCTCAATGAGAAATACATTTTACATTGTGAGCCATTACACACACACACACACACATGCACACACACACACACACACGGAACCAAAAGGACCCCAAAAAGAGAAGCCAAAATAATCCATATGCCATTTAATTTGTCTAATGCTATTTATGACTCAGAGTACTAATTTTACAACTCAGTAACTTGTGGAGGTCCACAGTTTGGAAACTCTCATGTAACACATACAATGGCCTAACTGCTTGTTCTAATTCCTCGGTACATATTCGTTCACTCAGTTCTCACAATGATCCTACCAGGAAGGTTCTCATTTTATATTGGAGGAAACTGAGCCACAAAGGGGTTCAGTGACTTGCCCAAAGTCACACAGCTTGAATGGAGCAGGACAGTATTTGAGCCAGGCTAACCGGCTACAGTATGTGGGCTCCTTCCGAGCCACTTTGACTCCCTGGAGCATTTGTGAGTCCACTATTGCTCTGCCAGGAGGTAGGGTCTGGTGAGTGTGGCAATGCTGTGAGTGGTAACTAAATTCCCTGGCTCTCAGCGGGAATGGTGGGGAACCTGCTTCCTTGGGCCTCAAAGCTACTGCGTCCCTTTCATAAGCCAACACAGAAAGGCAGTGTGGAAGATTCAGGGGAGCCCAGGACTAAGATCCAAAGACAGGTAGGTCTGTGTGACCTTGGGTAAACCCCCGCTGTTTCTACTTTGGTAACATAAGACAGTTGGACTGGATGATTTCTAAGTTGGTTAGGTTATTTTTCCTTCTGAAATTCTATGAGTGACAGATGTATCAGCCAAATCTGATGAACATAAATACCACTACAACAAAAACCTCTTCACAGCAAAGACTCTTCTAAGCCCTCATCAGGCTATCTGATAAGATTAATTTCTGCTTCAATCAAAGTCGCTGACAGACCCATGAAATGTTTTAGAGATGTGACCTATTAAAATACATGAAGAAATTAGAGGCATTAGGTGAGCCACTTTTCAATCCACTAAAATAATTTTGAAAGATCAGTTTGGTCTATGTTACATAATGATCTCTTCATTAAAGACCACTACCATCAACTCAGGAAGTTGGATGGGAAAGTCACACCTTCCAGCAAGATCTCCATTGACCACTCAAGACTCTTGAGATAATAAAATGCTGCTGTAGACAGTGCAGTGATTAGACAATGCAAGTGTGGCTGAAACAGGGGTCAATGCCTTCCAAAAAGCCTGGGATGCGCTGCACTGAGTGAAGGACTGGCGCTTATAAGCACATAGTGTGATATGAAACCTCCATTTTGCTGAAATCACTTTCGAGTTTGATTTTGAATGAGCTTCAAGTTTTTAACTTCCTTCCTGAGAAACCATCTGATACAGCTCAAAAGAGACAAAACATAAAATGGAATTTGTTTTAAATGTCTGTAATTGCTTTTAATCCAGGAGGCTCAAATGGCAAAGCTATACCTAACAACTGAATTCAATGCCCAGAAAATAATCACTGGCTTTAGTTCCTTTTACACACATACTCTGTAATCCATTCATCTTTAAAAGGTTGCAGCATTATTCCCTCACCAAACATAACATAGGAGCTCATCATTTTATGATTGAATGGCAAAGCCCTCTTCATTAGGATTTACTATAGGGAAGTAATCCCTACCATATTCCAGATATGTGGGTCAAGGCAGTGCATTGTAATAATATGGGATTGAGCAGGCCTTGATTGTTCATGACAGATACTGCTGTCATTTTGCCCTAAAGAAGATGTACTCAACAGCATAACAAAGATTTTTTTTAAATGATTAAACACAGCAACCAATATACACCCTCTAGCAAGATCTCCATTGACTACTCAAGACCCTTGAGAGAAGAAAATGCTGCTGTAGACTACACAGTGATTAGAGTATGCAAGCATGGCTAAAACAGGGGTCAATGCCTTCCAAAAAGCAGGTCAGGCCAATTCCCATGGTTCCAGACCACCCGGTGGATTCTAGGTCTTTGCTACTGAAGGTATAGCCTACAAACTAACACTCTAAGAGAGCAGCAGCCTTAGTCTCACCTGGGAGGAAGCCTGTTGGAGACAGCATCTCAGGCACTACTTCAGCCCTGCTGCACCTGGTCTGTATTTTAGCAAGATCCCCAGGTCATTCGCATGCACATTGAAGTTTGAGAAGCATTGGTCCAGGAGAATTTCCACAACATAGGAAAAACACAAAATTTTACGTGTCTCTAGAGACCATCACAAAGCAAAGAAAAAAAAAAAAAGCCCCTTTTCCCTTGAGAATTGTCTCTTCCTTAACTAAGAAAAATCGGTCCTTTCCTGCCTTGGGTACACAAGCTGCCTCTGCCATTGTCAGGGGATGTCAATAGCCCTTTGCAGTTCTGCCCCTTCCTCTGCACGTTGCCCAGACAGCCTCACCACCCTAAGACCTTCCATGTCTCACTGCTTGGTGCCAAGGAAGCCAGCTTATAGACCCACATCCTCCTGCCTGGAAATCCGGACAAAGTTTGTAAGCCATTTAAGTTCCTACTGTTGTCATTTTTGTGCCCTAAGCTCAGTTCTTGCATTAAACAAAAGCTTGAATACGCCCAGTACCAAAGGTTGGAGGAGTTCGTTCAGGAGTCAGGTGCATGAGTCCAGCTACTGCCCATGTACACCTCACTTCAGAAGACAGGCTGGGGAGTAAACAGTGGTTATGACCCAAACCTTGCACACGCTTCCTCCTGAGCCTCCGAAGATAGAGTTTCCTTCCTTGTGGCCTAAAACCAGTGCCTGGCATGCTGGATGTTACCAGATGAATAAGAAGTCTGCTTTTTTCTCGTAGAAAACATGAGGTCTGGTAACAAAAGGAAGCACTTTCCACAAGCCCTTTGGATGGCACAGCACTAAGAGAGAGCCCCGGGCGAGACAATAGCGTCCTGGTATTGGCAATTCCGCCAGTGTAGTGGAATTGGCCAACTTTCATGCATCTCTCTCAAGGTCTGTGTGCAGCAGTGGTTATCAAAGTTTTCAAGTAAAAGGATTTCATTTTAATGTCAGACTTATGTTGATTCTCCCACAGGATAGCAGCTACACTTGCAGTACTGATTGAGTAGAGAAAAAAATCAAGCAGCTAATTTAAATTCTTCAGAGCTCTTACCTAAATTATGTTTTATTAATCATAACAGCATTTAATACATGTGAAAAGTAGTAAGATACAAATGCGTGAGCAGGGCCTAATACGAGGGTCAGTAGGATTTGATGATCTGTGCTTAAAACCCTTATGTGCATAAGTATAGACTTTTGATGCTGTCTCTAAATGAGGTTGTATGATCTCAGAAATGCACTGACAGGGTTGAAAGAATTTGTTCAACTACACAACTTAACTTGTGTCTATTTACTGGTCCTTATTATCTATAGTACACTGTAAATTGATTCTTTTTATAAATACCGTACCAAAATAATGTGAAGACAATTGCAATATTTTTAATGTGTTCAAATCTATAAGCCAATGCTAGCCAAGATGTGACCCATGGACCTGCCAGAACATGAACAGTGCCTGACTGGTCCTCCATGACAGCAGTCATCATCCTTTTTGGAACCAGGGACCAGTTTCATGGAAGACAATTTTTCCAAAGACAGGGTGGCGGGATGGTTTCAGGATGATTCAGGCACATAACATTTATTGTATACTTTATTTCTATTATCATTACATTGTAATATATAAGGAAATAATTATACAATTCACCACAATGTAGACTCAGTGGGAGCCCTGAGTTTGTTTTCCTGCAACTAACTGGGGGTGATGGGAGACAGTGACAGATCCTCAGGCATTAGATTCTCATAAGGAGAGTGCAACCTAGATCCCTCACCTGCACAGTTCACAAGAGGTTTGCACTCCCATGAGAATCTAATGCTGCCGCTGATCTGACAGGAGGTGGAGCTCAGGTGGTACTGCAAGTGATGGGGAGCAGCTGTAAATACAGCTGAAGCTTCTTGCTTGCCCGCAGCTCACCTACTGCTGCGCAGCTCAGTTCCGCGGCCCAGGGGTTGGGATCCACTACTCTAAAAAACAAGTGCAGAAAATAAGAGCAATTTAATTCGTGTGTGTGTGTGTGTGTGTGTGTGTGTGTGTGTGTGTGTGTGTTTTATAACAAATATTGGTCCAAAGCATACTGGAAGAATAAAAATCTAGTACTGGTGTCTCCCACGGAGAGTTTGAGACTCTCTGATCTAAACTGTGCCACCAGGCTTGGGGATTCTGCTTGGGATTTCTTCAGTCCACAAGCCCCAAAGCGTAAAGGGGGTTGTATCCTCTCTTTCACCTTCTCTGCCCATTTTTCAGACAATTATTAGTGTGTGTGTGGATACTGAACCCCCTGCAATAATCCCATCTTCGCTCAGGGTGGAAAGTGCTAGTCTCCTGGGTATGGCAGAATACTTGACATAATTCTGGCTTCTCAAAAGGCAAATTCTCTCACTGGGCTAAAGACTCATTGATGTGGCAAACTAGGATCCATTTCAAAAGAATTTGTGTAAAACAATCACATGTCTGATTAGGGATGGCTGGGTAAGAGTGGGTTAACCCTTTTGTGAGAGTGAGAAAAGTTACTTAGTTACTCTGAATCCCTACCTCCTGGTCTGTAAACTCTAAATAATGCAGTCTCTAATGGGTAACCCGAGTATTAGAGACAATGTTTGTAAATATCTTGTCGGACATATAGTAGCTTCTCAATAAATGACAGCTATATACTGTTGTTGTTTGTGATGATTTTTTTTTCTTCCGATGCCCATAGTACCTTCTCTTCAAAGGCTGCTGAGTGGACCGGAGTCAGTAGTAAGTCCCACCAAACACAGATGTCAGGAGAGCGTCTCATTCTCTCACAGAATGGGTTGGATTTACCCCCTCACACCTTATGGAACCTAATTTTTACAATCACAAACTAGCCTACTTGTCAGAAAAGTCCACCCCTCCTCCCCACCCCAAAGTATGTACTAGGAAAACAGAAGATGCCACTGTGTTCTAAACTTGTTTTCACCACTTATCAGCTAAGTGGCCTTAACAGTCTCAGAGAGATTTCTCACGAAAGCACTTTCCACAAGCCCTTTGGATGGCACAGCATCCAAAATCACGAAATCTCTCTGAGACTGTTTCTCCTTCTATAGTGGGAGAATAATGATGGTAACTTCCAGATGTATCCCCCATGAGATATTTTAAGGCTCATTCATGTATCTGTTAAACACCTATTATGCACCAGGCATTGAGATAGGGATTATAAATAAACAATGAGTGAAACCCAGAAATTTATAATCTCACAGATCTTAAAATCCTGCCCTTTGTAAAATGTGATTGAATTTTGTAAACTGCAAAGTATTATACCAATGTTAGATGTCATTATTAATAATATTAAGAATAATCTTAATCTTAAATCTTTGTCTCAATTTTACAGATCCTTTTAGATATAAGGAAGTTAAGTGGAATAGTATTTGCCTCCCAGAACTGTCCTCTGTAGATTAAAAAAAAAGTGAACAAAAGACAAAGAACTCAGTTCTTTTTTTTTATTAAGTTTCATTTTATGTTCATGGGTACATGTGCAGGTTCGTTATACAGGTAAACTTGTGTCATGGGGGTTTGTTGTGCAGATTATCTCATCACCCGGGTATTAAGCCTAGTACCCATTAGTAATTTTTTTTCTGATCCTCTCCTTCCTCCCACTCTCCACCACCAACAAGTTTCCATGTCTGTTGTTCCCCTCTTTGTGTCCGTGTGTTCTCATCATTTAGCTCCGACTTATAAGTGAGAACAGGTGGTATTTGGTTTTCTGTTCCTGCTTTAGTTTGCTAAGGATAACTTTCCTTGATTATCTGCAGCCAACTGCTGATGATGCATTTACTTCAACTCCCAAGTTCAGCAGCAAAATTAAAACGACAATAAATTTGTGCTTAAAGAAAAAGAGGAAAGAAATCAATTGCCCAAGTCAGCAATAGCTTTTCTTCAATAATAAAAAAAAAAGTCTGGCAGATTTCAGTCCCCAATTCCTAAAACTCCAAGCGAGGTTTTGTTCAGCTTTTTAGACACTGGTTAAGTGGGAAAAACAGTACCAACCCCAAAATACTGAATATATTGCTAAACTAGTTTCGAGTTTGAATAACTACCTTCAGGGATGAAGGTATGAACATAGTAATAAGAACTATTATTCATTAACATTTACTGTATATCAAGAACTTTGCTACATATTTTTCATTTGATCTCTTGACAACCCATTGGGGTAGTTAATATTCTCCTCATGTTACGGACGAGGAAAAATGAACTCAGAAATTCTATATTTGTTTACAGGGATGTCAAACCGAATCTGACACCTATGCTGAATCTGTTCTAGGAACTCAGTTGGCCTATGTGCCCCCATTCTCTATGTGGAGATAGAGGAAAACAATATGAGGGTTTGGGAGCAATGTCAAGTTCTCCAATTACTAGAATTTGGACACTGGCAGGAAGGAGCACTGGGTTACCCACAACACCAGGCTGGGAAAAGGCAGTTTTATAAAATACAAAGCACATTATAATAGACTTCATTGGTTAACTGCTTAGCAACCATACATCCCTTTAGCTTTCTTAAAGGAACCCAGATTTTCCTCAGGTATGCATATGCATGTACACACATGCATGCACACACATGGTACAGGCATAAGCCTCAAGAACTATGACCCAACTGCATCTGAGGGGTCTAGCTTGGTTGGTATGAGGGTAACCCCATCTCTCTTGTCTGATTGGTTCAAGAGAGGACACATGACCCAGCTTAGGCCAATGAGACATGACGCATACCTTAACAGGGCTTCTGGGATAATTCTTTTTTTTTTTTTTTTTTTTTTTTTGAGACGGAGTCTCGCTCTGTCGCCCAGGCTGGAGTGCAGTGGCCGGATCTCAGCTCACTGCAAGCTCCGCCTCCCGGGTTCACGCCATTCTCCTGCCTCAGCCTCCTGAGTAGCTGGGACTACAGGCGCCCGCCACCTCGCCCGGCTAGTTTTTTGTATTTTTTTTTTAGTAGAGACGTGGTTTCACCGTGTTAGCCAGGATGGTCTCGATCTCCTGACCTCGTGATCCGCCCATCTCGGCCTCCCAAAGTGCTGGGATTACAGGCTTGAGCCACCGCACCCGGCCAGATAATTCTTATTTACTCTTCTGAAAGAGCTTCAAGAAGAGACTTGCCCTTCCCTCTGGACCACACACAGAGCGGCAGTGGGATTGAGGATGAAACCCAAATATTGACAGAGAAATGGAGCCTGTGTCTGCAGACTGTAAATCTGTTAATGTGAATTTCCTTGGGGATGCCTGTGAAATTCCTTGTTATTTCAGCAAGTACAGATTGACTTTTCTGTTTGTTGCACCCAACATTTTCACTCGGGAGAGAAGGTAAATCAATGTCTCAGGCCAAGAAGAGCTAAGAGAGAACAATAGTGCTGGTGTGAAACACAGTTGCAGAGATGGCTGACTGATGAGCCCGGGGGCAGAGTCCATTGACTCTGCTCTATGTTCTGCTGTGTTCTATTCAGTCAGCATAGTGTTAACTGAGCTGATCACGGCTGACTGATGAGCCCAGGAGCAGAGTCCATTGACCGCTGTGACACTATCTATAGTGTTTTGGTGTTTTAGAATGGGGAGACTGTACATAAAATCTGGATGCTGGCTGTCATTGAAAAGCTGGAGGGTTCAGAAGCTGGACCCTAAAGGTGTGGTTGGCTTCTCCTTTCCCTGGAAAATAAACTCTGCAGTCCACCACATTTTCGCCTTCCCTGTTGTCTTCTTCTTCCATTTCCCTCAATTCTTTGATCACTGTAGGTACTTGAGTTTACAATCCCTAATCTGAGGCAATAACGGAGGTCTCAGAAAGTGATACTTGAAAGAACTTTCCTTGGAAGTACATCCTCAGAGCCAGGAAACATCCTCAGTGGATACAGCTTTGGGCTGCCCTCTAAAGTTGCCCAACAACTGGGGTCCTAGGACACAATGGAGGAAGAAATACCTAACACAGAACAGAGACATGGGAGAGGCTCATTGGAATGAAGGAAGCAGGCAAGGGCTGGAGGAGTTGGAAGCACAGCCCCAGGATGGTGGGAACAGTTTGCTCTGGGGTTGGCACTGTTCCTCCAGGACCCCTCTATGACAAACAGAAGTGGGAGCTGTGAGGCCTCATTTCCTAGTTATGAGGGTGGTGAGGTTCTTGTTCAAAGGGCTCTGTTGCTTGGCGCCTTATGCCTGCAGAAGTTGCTTTTGAGAAGGGACAGCCTTCATAAATGTACATCTGGGAAAGAACAGAATTGTCTCTGGTGATTCCTCTACCTGGAAGGAAAAATACAATCATCTGAATGCCGAGAAACTCCATGAGGAGCTTCTAACCAATTACAAGAACAGTAATGAGAAACTGGTGAACTAAATAGTCTGCTTTTATTGTCAAGGACAAGCATTTATTAATATAAGAAAGATTGTAGCTTGATTGAACAACATAAAAATGCTCTGTTAATATTCTGCTATAAAATACTCAAGCCTATTTGTGTAAATTCACACATTTTGTTATGTTAGGGACCACAGCTTTAACAAAAACTGCATCTCTTTAATAAGAAAATCTTTATTAAACAGCAAGTAATATATTGCTTTGTTAACAGTAACTGGTACTGTTGCAAACTGTAACTGGTATTCTTCCTATTGCAAACAGTAACTAGTATTAGATATTGAGCTGTGACATCGATTTCAAAAATTACATCATCCCAAGAATATGAGAGTAATATTAAAACTATTTAAATGGGAGATGAATGTAAAGAAAAACAAAAATAGAGGAACCACTCGTGGTTGAATCTGTGGTTCCCACACAGAAATTAAAAGTTTCTTTGATTTGCATTGTCCAAATATTTTCAAATGGATGGAAGATAAATCCAAGATTTGGGAAAAATGAAATGTGTAATTCTGAATACACATCTGTTTTAGAGTAATAATCAGTAGCTACAGCTAAGATAATTGAAGATATAGGCAAATTTTATTAAAGGCATTTTTGTGCCCAGTAAGTATTCAGAAGTTCGTGGAGGATTATGACTATAGTAGTGACCTAAAAAACAGAAAATAACAACAAAAACAATACCAGGGCCAGCTACCCATGAGGGGAAAAAAAAATCAATAGTTGCCTGAAAGTGAGAACTGGATGCAAAAATAAAGGCAAAGACATGAGCAGCCAACTTACCCAGCCAGGCCCAGTCATAGAGAATGAAAACCCAACTGCTTATCCAATGCCCATGGTAGCCCCTACATGCTATGAGAAGACAGAAATACAGTCACCATCACAGCAAGAGGCTTAATAGTATCAAAGCTAGAGAAGGCAAAAGAGTCCTAAGGAAGAAAGACAAAGAAATAGTGCATTCAGGAGAAGATGAAGCAGCCAGAATAGATTGGTCCCTCTATCACCTGAATCCTCAACAGTGTCTTCTGAAGAAGTGTCATAGTTGAATTATCAGTCAAGGTACCTCGGAGTTAGTAATGTTTGCCTCTTTTTGCTTTTCTTCTGGGCGTTTTCTGCCTCCATTACCCCTACTGTGTTCTGTGGCTTTCATTCTAAAAGATGCCTGGTGTATCTGTTCTTAGTCATTCGGTCATTTCTGTTCTGACTGGCACATAGGTCCATCCCAATGCTTGGGGAATCATATTTGATTTGTCAGCCCTTCTTAGCAGTTTTTGCCACAGCCTAGTGTTCAAAAGGTTCTTCCTTCTCCATCTTTTTCTTCTTCTTGTTGTTTAAGGATTTCGTGCCAGGTCCAGTTCTTGAAAGCACTCACATCAGAATAATCTGGAAGATTTACAATTTGAATCTTTTCTAAGATTTTAACAAAGTGAGTGTTTTTTCTTCATGCTAAGGCTAAGGCTCAAAGAAGCTAATTAACTTACCCAAAGTGAACAGAGCTAAAAACTGGTAGAGTAAATATTTAAACCTGGGTCTGCTATATTTGGTTATTATAACCACATTTTAAACTGTTAAAAGAAATAAATAACTTCCTCAACTTGATAAAGAACATCTATTTAAACCCTACAGCTAACATCATATTTAATAGTGAGAAACTAGATGTGTTTCCCTTAAAATAGGGAACAAGGCAAAAATGTCCTCTCTTACCAATTCTTTTCAACACCATACTGGAAGTCCTAGCTAATGCAATAACACAAGAAAAGAAAGAAAAAGGAAGGGAAGGGAAGGGAAGGGAAGGGAAGGGAAGGGAAGGGAAGGGAAGGGAAGGGAGGGAAGGGAGGA